>NW_019154121.1:17007361-17205624 GCF_002288905.1 Enhydra lutris kenyoni
GATAGAGATCACAAGTAGGCAGAGAGGCAGGCAGAGAGAGAGAGAGGAGGAAGCAGGCTCCCCACCGAGCAGAGAGCCCGATACGGGGCTCGATCCCAGGACCCTGGGATCATGACCTGAGCCGAAGGCAGAGGCTTTAACCCACTGAGCCACCTAGGCGCCCCTCCAGCTACATTTCTGATGGAACCTCTGCAGGCTTTGGTGACAGATGGCTTGTGTGTGTGTGTGTGTGTGTGTGTGTGTGTGTGTGTGTGTGTTTAGGGGGCCGTGTTGAAGGAGAGTTTCACATAGGCATTTGCCAGGATGCGGGTAAGATCATTTACAGGGAAGCACTTAGCAAACTTGAGGTGCTCTATAGATGTAAAATCTTATTGACAGTAAGGGTAACAAAGACATCCCATCCTCCCCCACCGGGCTGTTTCAAGGATGAAATGGCTGGTGTGTGTGAAATACATAGGCCCTAAATAAACAGTCATTCTCTTGAGTGACACAGGACCTGGCACAAACTTGAAAGACAGACTTGGGAGAATTCCTGTATTTTATTCTCATCCATATGAGTCCCAGACCAGGTGGACACTTGCTTCCCTTTCACTTTTTCTCATGCTTCCCTTGAGGAGGGAATCTGTTTAAACAGCTGAAGGAAGGGTCCAGCCTAGAGTGACAGTCTTCTGTCCAGGAAGGAGACACTTCTGTCCTTGCAAGGCCATGGGTCCCTAAGGCTAGGGAAGTGCATGAGCCCTCTTGGGGGCTGCAGCCCTGCCCCCTGGCAGCCTGGCAATGCTGCTTTGTGTGCTCAGCCTGAGGGAGGAGACTGAGGGTGGCGATAAGGAGGCCCTTCCGGTCCAGCCAAACAGGCGCAGGAAAGCTTCTGCAGAGGAGAGATTAGACACAGTCCCCGACTTAGAGAATGCAACGGGGCGGGCATTGGGCAATATTGTTTATTGTTGGAGAAGGCTGGGGGAGGGAGCCTGGCCTGCTGTGCAGACGACAGAAACAGCAAGTTGGGTCTGGGAAGACTTTTTTCAGAGCAGTTCCACAAACATGTTTTGCATACAGAAGCCCCCCCCCCCCATCTTGGAAAGGGATTAATGAGTGGGAAAGGTATCTTTTACCCCAGGAAACAAGGTGCCAGTATTTCCTGGCTCACCCGAGACTCTGTCAAGCACCTGCGCCCCAGTGCTAAGCTGCAAAACAGACTAGTTCCGCCTGGGGAGCTAATGGAATGGGGGTCCAGGTGGCCGCTGCTGCTGCGGCTGCGCTGTGGCTGTCTCTCCTCCTCTCACCTCTGAGGAAAATCAAATCTGTGCTCAGTGCAGGGACGCTTTCTCACGAGGGAAGGGGAAAGAGCACTATGACTTCAACAAGAGAATTCAGACATTGGCTTTGGGTAGTGCCATTGAAATGCTGTTTTATGGATTAACTTTCATTTTCCTTACCTGCCCGGTATCCCAAATCTGTTGCGTGTTTCTGGGAAATAGGAAGCTATAAAAAGTGACATATACAAGGGATAAAATAAAATGTTTGTGGAGATCTCAGGCCTATTTTTTAATTTTAATTTTTATTTTTTTACATGTCTGAAAAAAATATTCCCAAGGGCTGCTTTTGATCTCCCTCCCATCGTGGGTCCGTGGCAGCCTTCCCTCCTGCTGTGCCTGTGGCCTTGCCCAGTAGGGATTTATATTTGCAGAGCTTGTTTGTCCTGGTGGCAGCTCTGCGTTAGAGTCAGGAGACCTGGGTGTGTGCCCTTCTGGCTCTGTTGTTCACGTGCCGCGTGGCCTGAGGCAAGTCACTCCTGATTTCAAAGCCCGTTTCTGTAAAATGGGGAGAAAATAATAGGCTCCTCCTCCTTCTTCGGCAGGATTCTGTGTCAGAGGGCAGTAATTTCTGAGCTGTGATTCATGATACAAAATGTGGGAGAGTTTTGTTTTTACTGGTGAAGTTGTTCAGACTGTGGTTCTGTCGATTGGTTTTGGCTGCCGTGCGATGGAGGCTCGGTCCGGAGGGAAGTTGGTATGAGTGAGTCCACCGTGTAGGCTTTTCCTGGACTGGGACACGGTTTAGTAGAGAAAGCAGTGGCACACACAGTGAGCGGGGGAAGGGCAACCCCACAGGCGGGGAGGACATTCCTTCCCTGTCATGTGCAGGGCTGCAGCAGAGCAAAGAGAAAGACTGAAAGATAGAAACAGAGCACCCCAAACAGATTTTTTTTTTTAATTAAAGACTTCTCTCACTGTGTTAGGAAAACTGTCTTGCCTTGCAAGCGCTGCAGACTGAGTAGAGGGTTGGAGTACAATGTATTAGTTGGAAGTTACCCTCCTTCCTACAGCTAGATAGGACACCTTCCCCAGAAGCAAATACTGTCGTGCCTTTTTCTGGAGATGTTTTATGCTTATGCAGATAAATAACTAAATGCCCCCTTTTCATACTATGCATACCATTTTCCACCTTGCTTCTTTGACTTAAGGCATCTTGTAGATGTCCACGGCAGGCTGCAGGGTATACTGATGTATAGTTTTCATAATATTACCACCGTTTTCCTGCGGATGGACTATTAGGTTGTTTTTCATATTTGCTAGTACAGACGTCATTGTAATGAATATCCTACTACATATGTCTCTGTGCGCCTATATTATGTAAGTGTAGAATAGATTCCGAGAAGTGGAATTGCTGGGTCAGAGGGTTTGTAATAGCCTTTTTAGTTGTAAATCAATATTGCCCTCCACAGAGGTTGGATTGATTTACCTCCTACCAGTGGCATACCGGTACCCCATTTCTCCCTACCCTCTCCTTCACAGAGGGAACTCTGCCAATCTGGAGTGAAAAATGGCTTCTGCTTTTTAATTCATTATAGTTTTCATTACAAGTTACCATCTTGTTTAAAATAATATTTATAATTATAATCTTAATTGTTTAAATTTATAATTATTAATTATACATTAGAGCTTGAATTTACTCTCAGGAGTAAAGCTGGTTATTTTAAAAAATGCGTGTCATTTTTCTTCCCTGTCTTATAAACTATCTGCTTGTGTCCTTTGTCCATTTTTTTCTATTGATTTATTCAATTTTTCTTATTGATTAGTAGGAACTCTTAAAGCATTTAAGGAAATTAGTCCTTAGTTATATATTTATTTCAGATATTTTAATCAGTTCATCTTTTCTTGTTCTGCCATGAAGAGTTTTTTTAAAAACTTCTGTAGTCAAATTGGTCAATCTCTTTGTTTTATGGCCTTGAATTTGAGTAATTCTTAGAAAGCCTTCCCCACTTTAAGATTTTATATACACCATGCTTTCTTCTAGTACTCTTATGTTTTCATTTTTCAAAATCCAAATCTTTAATCCATCTGGAATTTATTTTAGTATAAGGAGTGAGATAGAGTTCCAACTTAATTTTTACCCAGAAAGACGTGGGTTTTGAATCCTGGCAGTTTTACTCATTAGCTGTGTGATTTTGATGGAAGCTTACGGTGTCCTTTTCTGTAAGCTGGGGATAATAATAAAAATTATAGTACCCTCCTCCCAGGATTGTTGCAAAACTTGAATGAGTACATATATGAAGAAGAGTGCCTGGCACATAACAAGCATTGGCTAAGCCTCAGCTGTGATTATTGGTATGGAGAATGATAGAATGTAGGGGTGCCTGGGTGACTCAGTTGTTAAGCGTCTGCCTTCAGCTCAGTTCATAATCCCAGAGTCCTGGGATGGAGCCCCGCATCAGGCTCCCTGCTCAGCAGGAAGCCTGCTTCTTCCTCTCCCACTCCTCCTGCTTGTGTTCCCTCTCTCTCTCTGTCTCTCTATCTCTGTCAAATAAATAAATAAATAAATAATGATAGAATGTAAATTCCTTACATCCTCCGTGGCTAGGATGGAGAGGCCACATTGCAACTCACTAGTGTGGGACTTAGCGTGACACTTCATTCCTTCAACTCTCAATTTCCTCACTTGCATAATGAATGATAAGAAGCAGCTCATGAGATTGTTGGCAGGTGCAGATGAGATCATGTCTGTGACCACATTTTGTGAACGGTAAAAGGCCGTGTCAGAATGCTGGAGATTATGGCTTGCTCAATGAGGAGCAGCCATGGCCCAGGTGGGTGTTTGACATCCCTGGCCAAGGAGAATAATTAACTTGCAATAACATGAAATTAGCAGCTTATGTAAAGCAAGTGAGCTTGCAGCAGTTGATTATAGTAATGTTTAGTAATTGCCTTCTAGTAATTAAGCACTAATGAGCTTCCTGAGACAGAACCTTGTTAGAGTGAAAGATCAAACACTTTGAATTCAGTGTCTACTTGAACGTGGCCCTGAATATGCTGACATGAGTGTCTTCCTGAAGCATGGTCCTTGGCCGTAAGGACAGCAGGGGCAGCAGATGCATAGAGCACCCCCTCCTCCACCAGGCAGGTGCACATGTGGAGATGGACTGGGAGGAAAGGCCACAGTTGCTCTGAGACTGTCCAGGAGGGAGAAACCCTCCTGCAGAGCGTGCTTTATGCCAGTCTGAGCCTCTCGAGTCTGGCCTAGATTCTAAAGAACCCACGCTCAGTAATGCCTTCTACAAATGTTACTTGTTGCCCTTCTTTATTCCTCTCTTGTGGTTTTGGATTCACCAGGCATATCTTGTTTCTCATGCCCTGCCGACCTCCCTCCACAATCTGGGTAGGTGTGAGATTGTGTTTAGGGCCTCTGTTTCTAGTAAATCTGAGTGAAAACTACTCCGATTTTCTCTGGGTAGGATTGCGCAGTAAATTTGAATTTCAGATAAACAACTAATAATTTTTTAGTATAAGTATGTCCCATGCAATATTTGGGTTATATTTACATACTAAAAATATGTCCCAGGCAATATTTGGAACAAACTTACAATATCAAAATGTATTTTTTGCTATCTGAAATTGAAATTTATCTGGGTGTCCTCTTTCTCCCTTCCCCTTCCTTTTTCTTTCCTTTTCCTTCTCTTCCTTTATTTTATTTTCTTTCATGTAACAACCCTCCCTGCGTGGTAACCCTGATTTCAAGTGCTGTAAAATAACATTTACTATACTGATGTTTCATGGAGCCCTAGTAGCTAGATAAATTTTTGTTAGGAGGTGTGATATAAGAAAAGAATTCTCCGTTAAAATCATGTTTGGTGAATCCTAGGTTAAACAAAATCAGTTTTCTTTATAATGTGAATTTTTTGAACTTTTAAGTCTTTAAGACTTAGTTATATCACTGTGAAGTTATCTATCTTCTTGCCACCCCTTTCTTGGGTATTTAGGGTCATAGGAGCAAATGTTGAGTGAACACTGCGGGTCTTTGGTGTAATCAGTTCTGTTGGTATACCATGAGTTTTAATTTTTGGGGTTTGGGGAAAATACCACTCTATAGAAAACAAAACAATACTGTATAATGTTATTTTTGTTTTTGTTTTTAAAATCCATACATTTAAAAATCTATATACATACAGGTGAGTGTATATAAACAAAAAAACCTAGAAGGATGTATACCAAAATGTTAACTATAATTATCACCAGGAGGGGATTTGCTTAGGGAAAGGGATTACAAATTATTTTCTCTTTCATTTTGTTTGGTTGTATTTTCTGCAATCAGTATATATAACTCTTGTCAAATATTTCATTTGATTATTATATTTTTTAAATGTCACTTTCCATGTATTATCTTATTTGCCTCTCAAGCAGTTCAATGATAATAGATTCTATTATCCCCATTTTATGGATGAGGAAACTTTATACGGCTCTTCAGCAGACCTGGGTCTCTCTCTCTCTCTTCTTTAAGGTTTATTTATTTATTTTAGAGAGAGACAGACAGACAGACAGACTGGGGGAAGGACAGAGGAAGAGAATCTTCAAGCAGACTCCCTGCTGAGGGAGGCCTTATGTGGCTCAACGTGGGGCTCTGTCCCACAACCCTTGAGGGCATGACCTGAGCCTAAACCAAGAGATGGACTTTCAGCTGATTGTGCCACCCAGGTGCCCCCAACCCAGATCTCTGGAGGTCTGTGCCCGTGCTGCCTCTTTGGTATGAGAGAGTGGCAGCACATGCTGCTTTCAGAAGGACCATGGTGCCTATTCACCCAACCCCTTCAGTCTACTCTTCAAGGTTGAGGCCCTGAAAGGGAAAAGGAACAAGGACAAGTCCCCCAGATATCATTTTCTGGAGCAGGGCTGGGGGAGGGATCAGGCCTCTGTTCACCAGAATCCTTGACTTTATCTGTTATACTGAGCCCTGAAGGTCAGGGGGAGAAATGTACTGATGTGTAACAGTAAATACAGTGTTTTTTTTTTTTTTTTAAAGGTCACTTTGATAAATGGTTTATGTTACCAAAATCACATTGTTTTAGATTTTTTTTCCATAGTACATCTTGTTTCCTCTATCTTTTCTAAACTCACTTTTTTCTTTTCTTTTCTTTCTTTCTTTCTTTCTTCCTTCCTTCCTTCCTTCCTTCCTTTCTTTCTTTCTTTTTTTTTTTTTTTTTTTTTTTTTTGGGGAGGGAGGGGCTGAGGGAGATGGATGAAGGAGAATCCCAGGCAGGCTCCGTGCCCATTGCAGAGCCCAACATGGGGCTTGATCTCCAGACCTTGAGATCATGACCTGAGCTGAAACCAAGAGTCAGACACTTAACCGACTGAGCCACCCAGGTGCCCCTATCTTTTCTTTTCCTCATCTATCTTTCCTTTTTTGAATCTTATTCATACATCCATTTATGTTGAGCTATTGTGGTGATTCTGATGTTTGGGGTTTTGCTGGCTCATCTGAGTAGTGTTCCTGTTTATTGCCCCTATGCCCAGTACTTAGTTACATGAATGAATGAATTGTGGGAGTGGTATTTGGGGGAAGGTCAGCATCCCCAGAGACCTGGGCTTGGAAGGCACGATGAGGAGCAGTGCTTGTATGATCTGGAATAATTTTGTGTGGCCCTATCAATGTGGGTGTGCTGCTTCAAGAGGAGGGAGATTCTAGAATATTGCAGCTCACAGGGGTGGGGTTTCCATTCAGTTGTGCCGCAGCTCTTATGATAGTACAGCAGTGCTGTCTACCGTAGGGCAGGGGACAGGAGCTCCTACTTTAGGAGGAGCCACATTTTAGAGTCAGAAGGATCTAGATTTGAATCCTGGTCTTAAGACTAGCCATTAGATTTCAGGATAACCTCTTCGTGCTTCAGTTTCCCCAGGAAGCTGGGGATGGTGATGGTAATAATAGCTACCCCATAGAGTTGTGAGAATTAAATGAGTACATGCAGAAGTGTGCCTGGTACATTATAAGCATTGAATAAGTGTCAGTGATGATTATTATTAACACTGATAGTATGTAAAACCCCTTAGAATAGTGCTTGGTCAGTAGCAGATGTTATGACATGTTGGCACCCCAGACAAGATGTAACTTTTGTTGTCAATTTAGGGCTCTGTGGCACTCGCTGATTCTGAATGGCTGCTCCTGGGATGCTGTCTTATCCCACAGTCACTGGTGATGCCTGAGCTGTTACCTTACTTCCTGATCAGAAACGCTTCCTCGGAGCATAGTTTTCAGAGAATCTTGTGAGCTGTTCATTGAGCCGTGTGTTTCTTATTAGAAACAGAACAGTAACCACTGCAGGTAACCCAGAGTTTATCAGCCTTAGTCACAGACGGCCTGATTTTTAAAGAGACCAAACACTTCCCCCAGAGGTTTATTGCACACACACACACACACACACACACACACACACACAAACAAAAAACCCCATAACATTCAGCAGAGCATCAAAGTGATTTCTTATGGAATGGAGGGAAGCCTTAACTTGTCTTCTGTGGCTTTCTCTGCAGCTGGTGGCCACAGGAGACCTGACTGAGCATTGACTCAGACCACCTAACTCTTCCCCTTCTTTTCCTGAAGGTGCAGAATTTGGGCACTGTAAAACCCCTCAGGAGCCCTGTTTCTCAGGCCTTTCTTTTTGGACATTCTCCTCTGAATTCTCTGCTTTTTCTCTTTGACTTCTGCCAAAGATGGAGGAGTAAATGTGTGGCAAGCCTCTGAGCAGAGAAGGATGCTGTCCAGGTTTCTGCTCCCTGTTCACTGGCTAATGGAAGCCGTCAGTTGTGGTCCATGTGGGGCCCACAGAGCCTCCTGTCCTCCTGCTATCCCTGTCCCTATCCCTGAGTTTTATTTTCTTGTCACTTTTAACAGCTTTCTTGAATTTTAATTAACATTCCATATCCCGGAGTCTTTATCTAGAGTCTGTCCTTGATTCTTATTTAAACTACTACAGGGTGGTGGGAAGAGTTTTGGATGTGACGCCAGAGGGGAAGAGAAAAAGGAAATCACATTTTATGGAGTGCTCGCCCTTTAGCATTCAGCTCATCAGATCTTTCTTAAGCTTCTGCCGTAAGCCAGGCATTGAGAAAGGCACTATGGGGATTGTGTCAAGGACATCCACTGGGGCTGGACCTAGGCTCCACCAGTTAAGTGGGACCTTTGTGCTTTCTTATTTAGCTTCTCCTGTGCCTCAATATTCGGAATTCGGATGCTAATAGTGTCCACCTGTTAGGGGTGTTATGAGGATTAAATGAGTTAATAATATAGAATGAGATGATGATTCTGATGATAGTGGCAAGGATGACAGTGACTGTGATGGGGAGGGTTAGGAATGGGGACTCAACCAAACGGACACATCATTGCTTCCATGCTGCTCACAGGCATGCACGTGTGTGTGCGTGTGCATGTGCATGTGTGTGTGTAGGGTGGAGGTGCTGAGGGATGGGCTTGGAGCATAAGACAGATATACATAAACAAGTACAGGAAAGCATGCTAAGTATGACTGTAAGATGGGGAAGTGTAACATGCGAGCTTATGGCAGGGGGTCGGCCTCCTCTCAGGTCAAAGGAGCATACTAGAGAGATGTTTAAGTGAAACTGAAAGGAGAACTCAAAGTTAGTTGGGCTGGAGGTGGTGAGGGGAGTTTGTGTCCCATGTTCTGGGCAGAAGGAACAGTATTTGTGAAAGTCTGAAGGGGAAAGCAGTCCTATGGCATTTCAGGAACTGCAGAAATCCAGTGAGCCTAGAGCACAGAGTGTGAGCAGAGTGGTGAGAGGTAGGGGCCGACAGTAAAGGTGGAAGACTGACCATGAAAAACTGCTGTCATTTTGAGGAGTCTGGGTGACTAAGAACCAGATACTGTCCTTGGGGGACAGTAATCCCTTCAAGCATCACAGCTCTGTGATAAAGGTGTTATTAGCCCCATTTTGTTGATGGGGAAGTTGAGGGTCCAAAAAGTTTTCACTTACCCAGAGGCATAGACTTTAGAAGATAGTGGAGGGGCGCCTGGGTGGCTCAGTTGGTTAAGCGCCTGCCTTCGGCTCAGGTCATGATCCCAGGGTTCTGGGATCGAGCCCCGCATCGGGCTCTCTGCTCAGCGGGGAGCCTGCTTCTCCCTCTCCCACTCCTCCTGCTTGTGTTCCCTCTCTTGCTGTGTCTCTCTCTGTCAAATAAATAAATAAAATCTTAAAAAAAAAAAAAAAAGAAGAAGATAGTAGAGTCAGGATTTGAATCTAGTTTCTCCAGCTCCAAGGCTAGAGTTCTTTTGGTGACACCATAGGCCTTCTGACCTTGACCTCTGGCTATTAGCTTTATGACTTCAGGCTCCCCTCAGTTTACTTACCTGTAAAATAGGTAACAGAGTAATAAATACCAGCCTCAGAGACTTGTAAAAACAAATGGAAATACCCCTCAGGTGCCAAGTGCAGTGCCTGGCGTATTAGTGAACTCAACACTGCTTATGGCCCCAGATTCTTGACAGAGAACTGTTTTTCCTTCATAGTCCCAGCAAACTGAGAGAGAACCCCATGAGCTGCCACATGCATGTTGGCTTGGTTGTCAGGCATCTTTCCAAGGATAAGTTAAAACCCACACAGAAATCATCTGTGCACATAGGGATCTTCTCCCCCAGCTACTTGACTAGTCCCCGTGCACTGGGCTCTCTTTCGACCCTGCGAACCTGCAGTCACTTGAGCTTCAGCTCTGCTGGTAGGAGTGACCCTGGGAGCTTCTTCCAGCTCTTCCTTCACCTCCTGGGCTCACGGGTTGTCCTTCTCCTCTTCCTCCAGAGTCCACAGGCTTGTTCTGCCTGCACCTTATGAAGTGAGCTCCACTCCTGGTTTGAATTGTATTTAACTTTGTGGTTGTTTAACTTTTCTCACATTAGTCTCGGGGGCAGGGACTGGCTCATCTCCCTGTATTTCCTACCACGATTAGCGTAGTACTGTAGTAGGTACTTAAGAGACAATAATGGTTTCACCAGGATAGAGCTTTGTGGGTAGCAAGGCTCTTTTGTAGTTTTTAAAAAAGTCCTTACAACTGTCCTCTGAGATAGACAGAGCATGTAATATTCTTTTTAGCACAATTGGAGAAACTAAGGCCTACACTTAAGCAACAGGCCTATTAACTCTTTAGTTCTACAGAGTACACATTTACTAAATATTACTGTCCCACATGTGGGCGAGGAAAATAGAGCTAAAAAATATAGTCCCTTCGCTCAAGGATGAGGTAGACCTTTGAAGTTTAAGGACAGAGGAATGATGAAAGTGTTTCACTTTATTTGGGGAAGAGCGGTGAAAAAGTCAGAGGGAAAGAGATGCTTCCATTGGGCTTTACAGGATTGACTTGGTGGCACCATAAGGTGGGAGGGAGGGCATCCTGGGCAGAGGACGTGGCACATGCCACAGCCCATAGGAATGAGCAGAAGGCACTTGCTGCAGCATAAGGAGTGGTGGTAGGGGGAAGATGGCCATAACTCCCATGGTTAGGACCCCAAGACGCCTGGGATGTGCAGGGGACTGAAAGGTTTCTTTCTAGCTCCTTCCCCTTTGTTCAGTCTCCCGGTCCCTTGGCATTCTTCCCATAGGCATACACCACGTGCACATAAACTGCCTTGAAGCTTTGGATGGGCTCTTCTTTGTTCCTGCTCCCTTGCACCCCCAGCTTGTCTGCACACAGGCTTGTATTCTCCTTTCCATGCTGAAAGAAAATAGATCTTACCACAGGAGTGACCTGGAAGAATAAAGGTTACCGGGTGAAAGGACATTTGTGTCATATACTCTGTGTGGCATGAGGTGACTGGGAAGGAGTAAAGTTCGTCTGTGACCAAACACCTGTGTTCCTCTCTCAGTGTCGAGATCACCAGAGGGAGGCATTAAATTGCTCTTCCCAGGAGTCAGATCTGTTGTACCTGAGGAGACCAAGCTGGCGCAGCTTGAGCGCTGTGGGCAAGTCTGACCAGGCCCCATCTCACTCCTGCCTGTGTTTGCCTTGCAGCTGTGTAAATGAGTATGGAAGATTATGATTTCCTGTTTAAAATTGTTTTAATTGGCAATGCTGGCGTGGGGAAGACGTGCCTAGTCCGACGATTCACTCAGGTAAGAGAACTTGGAAGTCCGGGTTTGGGTTTCTCAGTCTAACCTGTGGGGTTAGGGGTTAGGGGTTAGGTTAGCGAATGGAGGGCTAGTCCCAGCACTGGCCTCTGGGCTGCTGGTTCTTAATATGCCCTTTGAGAGTGCACCAGCTTTATAGCCTGGCTCGAGTTTTTTCAGCCATCTTCAGGGAGTCTGGCTCTGGGGGTCACCACCAGTCCTCCCCCATCCTGTGTTGCTTCCTTTATGAAAGGAGCAATGGTTTTGCTTTCAGTGTATACTATAAAAAACAAATTATTAGATTAAAATAGATTATCAGTCAATAATCTAAAGATGTTAACAGATGAATCTGGACTTCAGACTAAACCTAAGTATTAATTTTTTTAAAAACTCAAATACAAATTAAACCAAATTCCCTGCCTATGCCCTTTCACATCCTCCCAGGCAACTGAGTGAGTCATTGTGGTTTAGAACCAAATATGCTGATGCTTTTAAGTCTATTAAATGGGAATGAAGCAAGAAGAGTGAAGGACTCTTTGAACGAAATTAAATGTTCCCTCTGGATTGAGCGCTTATCGTATGATCTAAGTATAAGTTCCCTTTGGGGCTGCCCTTTTGAGAATTACTGCCAGAGATTACATGCCTGTTTTTATACAGAAATGAGTGACAAATCATTCTGAAGTTGATCTTCTTTTGTGTTTTCCTGGAAAAATACGAATGGCATCCTTTTCAGAATTATCATGCCTGCAACTTGCATTTGCATCAAGTACTAGGTGGGAGCGCTGAGCCTAGCTCTGCTAGGGCAGGGGACGGCGGGGTCCTGTGGAAAGAGCACCAGCTGGAGAGCGGAGAGACTCGGGTCCTGGTTCCAGCTCTGCCTTGGCCCGTCCTGTGAGCCTGGGTTCAGTTCCCTCCCCTGGCCGGCCTCCGTGCCTCCCTGCCACAAGGATAGGCTTGGTGACCTGCAAAGCTACTTCCAGCGCTGACTGTCTGTGGTTCTGCGCAGAACTGGACAGGATAACACAGACAGCTTTAGGGCAGAGAGTCACCTTGGGAAATGCCAGGATTTTTCCCAGGGTACATGAACCCACAAGAGAACTCGTGCTTTTTACTAAGCCCTGGCCTGGTGTAATCAAAAGTAAGAAGCTACCAGGCATCCATGCTTAGTCAGCCACCAGGCTGTGATACTGGAAACTCCAGCTGGTTTTACTTCCACCTACCAGTAATCTTTTCTGCTTTGGCAGGAAGACAAGCCTGCAGAGCCGTGGAGTTTTTAGTCTCTTTGTTATCAAAAGTTCCCTTGACCTTGTCTTATTATCTAAGGAAAGATCCCTTAGAGATTTTTCAGTCCCCTCCTCTCGTTTTACAGATGAGAAATTGAGGTCTACAGGGACGAAATGACTCCTTAGCATCATGCATCCTGTTAGTGGCGAGGCTAGGACTAGAACCCACATCTCCTGATTCTTAGCCTGATTCTTTTTTATTTTTGGTGTCCTAACCTCTGAGACCATAGGAATCTGGCTTTTCTCTTTAAAAGCATAAAGTTTGTCATTAAAGGTAAAAATGCTTCCATTTTTGAACACTAATTTTTGCCGATAAGCACACCACCCCTTTCTTTATCTGCTTTTTACCCCTCCCAGCCCCTTAACTCCCCCCAAAAGTAACTTCCCAGACAGTATTATGTTTGGTTTTGTTATTTAGCATGCAGTTAAAATGAACTGGACTCAGCATTTTTTGAGACATGAGGAGTTGGGGAACAAAATGATGGGGGAGACACTGGGAAGGATTTGTTTTATTTTTTGGCATTTATTAGACTGCAAAACAGCTGGAGCGATAAACTCGAAACTTGGCAGCCTTGTGTTTGAGTCAAACCAAAATAGAGGAAAATTGATTCAATATTTGTAAGTACAGTTATGAATGTTTATGTTTACATCTTTTGCAGAACATGCAATGGAATATTTTCTGTGGGTTTGAAGCTCAGTCTTTTAAGTTCAAACTTTAATTAAAGAACTCTCTTGTTAGGGAATAGACTTAATTAAAGATGCCCCAATCTTAGCTGCCAGAGCTCATAGAGTCCATTTTACTTTAATTTCTGGCAATTCCCGTTATAAGTGAAGAGGGAATAGAAACTAGGTGAAGAACTCTTCCTTATTAGAATTCCTTCCCACCTCCCCAGTCCCTGCCTAAGCCTGCAGGAAAAATTATATACCAGCAACATACATTGTACATGTAATTTTGCTAAAATCCTATCTTTCTAGCTCAGCTGCCAGTCTGAGGTAGAGCTTTTTGTTTTGTTTTGTTCTGGAATGCCCATTGAATTTGAGGCCGGAAGAGGGGGACTGATTTGCCTGAGGCCACACACAGAGCTCCTCCAGACTCCTGGTTTAGTACTGTTCCTACTTTCTCCCTGAATGATTTTATTTTCTTCCATGATTTTCCCAGTGTCAAGGGCCCCAGTTTCATGTAATTACATGTGTGCTACATTGCACTGAGGGAAGTAGTTCTCACCCTCAGAGCAGAGGAAAATTCAAAAGCTTCACTGTTTCATTCATGTTTCCTGTGGCATGTTCTTGTTTGTTTGTTCATGTCAGTGGTTCATGCCTTAGGCTGATAACCAGTTTTAATCTTCTAGGATTTACCTCTCTGGGAGTACCTATCCATTTTGCTCCTCTTCTAACAATCCTGATCTCATCCCTATGGCTTCATGCTCTTATTCTTGTGTCTGAGTTCTGTTTCAGTTTTGGAATGGGTCTCCTTGCCCCTTCCCAGTTTTCTCCCTTCCCCCTCTCTGTCTTCCTCCCCATTTCACTCTCTTTCTTCTTTTAGCATTCCTCTCTCCTACTTTCTCCCTCCTTCCTCCTCCCCTCAAAGCATACCTACAAAATTAAATTCAACGTGGCTCCCATGACACTAACCAGAGTTCTCAACTCAGCCAAAGGAAGGGGCTGGTGGTGATGCGTGGTGAGGGAGGAGAGGGGAGAGAATTTCATTTAATTGAAAGATTTGCTTAATTATTTTCCTTTATGTCCTCTTCAGGGTCTTTTCCCCCCAGGACAAGGAGCCACGATTGGAGTTGATTTTATGATTAAGACGGTGGAGATTAATGGTGAAAAAGTCAAGGTAAGATGCTAAGTGTTCAATAAGGCTTTCATTTCCTGAGAAGAAGTAGTGTTATCATAACACTTATTAAATCTCCTAATTGAAACCCACATTGAAAATAATATATTCAGCCACAGTGACTTATTTCCAAACAGAGTTCTTCTATTCCTTTGTAGATGTTGCATTTAAAGATGGGAAGACAGGGGCGCCTGGGTGGCTCAGATGTTAAGCATCTGCAATGAGCTCAGGTCATGATCCCAGAGTTCTGGGATTGAGCCCCACATCTGGCTCCCTGCTCAGTGGGAAGCCTGCTTCTCCCTCTCTCCCCCTGCTTGTGTTCCCTCTCTTGCTGTATCTCTCTCTCTGTGTCAAATAAATAAATAAAATTAAAAAAAAAAAAAAAAGATGGGAAGACAGAGATAAAGTCTAAGGCAAGTTGGTCCTGTCTCCTGTCATGTCAGAGGTTATATAAAAACAAGGAACAAATCCCCAAAATTGGGAACTCCTGAGTTGGGCCAATAAGCAGTGCTACCTCTTAAGAACAGTAGCCCCATGAGAGATCCTACTGATTCCCACATTTGTTCTGGGTCATTTGGTCGTATGAATCACCTATGGGAATTATTGTGTTTCCCACCATACCATACCATGCTATTGGTAACAAGGGAGAGACCGTAAAGGAGGGATCCAGGAAGGATCCATGATCTCTCTCTTTCCCCCCATGGCCTCTGGTACCTGTAAGAACCATGGTATGTCTGGTAATGGGAGAAGGGAGATAGTGTTTATTGAGCACCTTATGTCCGTCTCACTGCTAGGTGCTTTTATATGAGCTGTCCTATTTAACTTAGTCCTCACTGTAACCCCTGTGAGGTAAATGGTAAGTTATCTTCCTTTTACAGATTTCAGAGAGATTTAGCCACTTACCTATCCATGGCTGCACAGTTAGGAAGGGAGGTAGGCAGGATCTGAACCACTTTTGTGAGCTAGCGCATCATCTTCCTCCCTGGGATCTCCCCTGCCAGGAGAGAAGAGGATGAAGGCACAGTAGGCCTGTCACTTTGAAGCAAGGACAGGAGGAAGGTGATGGGAAGAAATATGGACTAGGACTGAGTTACTTGGAAGGAGGGGAGAGAGGCTATCCTTGGCTCTGTGCTCTACCTGCCTCTCAGAGTTAGTGAAATTCCACAGTCAGATCTTTCAGAGCTGAGTCGCAGGGCAAAAAGCAGTGTCCCTGGCATCAACAGCACAATGAAAACTGTGGCATCAGTTTTCCAACTAGATCCCAACCTAAGCACCCCAAGGCTTTAAATCCATGTCTTTTGTACCCTTCTCCCAAACCCAGTACCTGCAGTCCTGCCTTCACATGCCACGGGAAGGGCAGAAAGGCTCCAACATGCTCTTGCCACATTTCAGAGACACACAGAGAAGTGTGTAGGGAGGCTCCCAGTGGGGGACAGAAGCACTCCCAGTGTCTCTTCCAGCCCTGACTCTTCAAAGTGGTTCCTTCTGCAGAGACATCCACACCGAATACAATAGTGAATGGAGAGCTAGGGGCCCTGGAAAACAAAGCAGGGTGTAAAATCCATGTCAGGGCCAACAAGAAAGCTCAGAAAAATCATGCATTCAGGTGGGGAGAAGGAGCTAGGGAGTGGGGGTAGGAAGGAGACCATAGTTTGCATCCAGGAAGCATTGGCAGGAAGAGCCACTTGTAACCATCCTCGCAGCAGGTTGGAGGTGATCGCCACCCCTAGCTGTTGAGTAAGGATAACTAATGTTGCAGGCATTTTACTTCCAGAAGGTTTCCTGGTCATATACATATCTGTGTGAGTTCATTCCTTTGACCACAAATGTTAATGCCTCCCATGTGCCAGGCCCTGGGAATGAATAGGGGTGAATAAGAAACGGTCCCCACTGTTAAAGAACAGGCTTATTTTTATTTTCTGCCATTTTCTGCAAACTATAACCTCATTGTTAAGCACATATTACACTCAGCTAAAAATCCATCTTTTCATAACCTCCAATGCTACCATGAGACCCCAGGCTCCTCAGGAACGAGGTTTGTGTCTCACTCCTCTCCCCGTCCACAGCACAGTTCCCGTCCTCTCACCTCTTTTTAGGTCTCTGGACCTTCATCTTTAAAAAGTAAGAGTTGGTTAATCTCCTAAATTAATGAGTCCTAATTAATTTGCTAGAGTTTCTTTCTAGCCATTTATGTGGAACCAAGATCTAGAATGACCCTCCTCAACCCCATTAATCCAAGGGCCTCATTAGCACGTGGATGTGTGAGGAGCAATGTCTTTAGTCTTTCTGTGGATGAGGCTAGAGCTGCCCAAGCTTCACTAGGGATGCAGTTGTTGTCTCATTGTTGTCCTGGTTCTTTAATGTTTACTGAATCCCTCTCTTCTCAGTGATGTTTTAAGTGTCTTTTTGCAAGTAGTTTGCTGGGTTTCTCGGAGTCCCACAGAGGACTCACAGGTGATCACAGAGGTGATCCCACAGGATCACCTGCCTGGTGAAAGCCAAGGCAGCCCCATACCCCAGGCCTCTCTCCTGACTTCTCATTTCCCCACCTTGGCCTCCCCTCTTCAGTTCTGTTCCTTTGCAGATGGCTTCCAGGATTGAAGGTAGGGAATCGAAGGTATTAGAAACACTCTTGTGGCAGTGAAGCCTTAGTTCCATGTCAGTAAAGGCAAAGTTGAGGCCCTTCTCTTAATGTGGTCTGCCTTTTGAAATGACCTTGAGTAGACAAAACAGATGTAGAATTTTCTCCTATCCATTTTTTTTAGAAGTCTATCAAACAAACAAGAAACAAGTAAAACTTTAAGCTGAGGCTACAACACTGTAACCTTAGGAGAGTACTTATAAAGAGAAGACTTGCTGGCTGTCTTTGTAAGCAGGTATATATTACATAGATAAGAACGTCTTGAACATGTCCATATATATTTATTCATTTGACCATCTGTCCTTCCATTCATCCATCTATCCCTCCTGCAGTAGAGTAGATGATGCATGCAAAGCACTGTGTTAGGTAACGTAGTTTTGCCCTCTAGGAGCTCATTGTCCCCTAGCTCAAACATTTTATCTGTGAAATCCTCTTTAATATCCTACCAGTCATTTAAGCAGAATTAGCCAGTCCTTCCGCCATCCTTTTTTCAAGCAGCTAGCCATTATTCACATGTGTCCACCATGTACCATGTACTCTGTTGGGAAGGCACTGGGGTATAAGGTTCAATGAGGCAGCCCTTGCCCTCCAAGTCCTCCCTCTGGCACAGAGGCACTCAAGTGCACCTGGGACTGCAGTGCGGGATTGCAACAGTGAGATAGGAGAGAGAAGTTAATGGTGCTAAGAGTGTAGGCGAACAGTGTCACCCCTGCCAGAGATGAGGACGGTTAGAAAGCCCATGGCTGCAGTATTGAGAACATACTGACCCGCATGAGATTAAAACCTAGGAGACACTCTCTTCTGATGGCGACTCTTCAGTAGAAGAATATCTCCTTTTTTATTATGGTTAGTTTATTATATTTGATCTCCCTGTAGATGGTGAGCTCTTTGAGGTCAGGAATTGTGTTATATTCCTCTAGTTACCCTCTCTGTGCCTAGCACTCTACATACATTAATGACATACAAGTGCTGAAAATGAGTGAATGAGTTGCAGAGAAAATAGTGAAACCAAATGAAATGATAAAGGCAGTAGAACATGGATATTCTTAAGACTCAACCGTGAGGCTAGAAACAGGCAGCCCCCTAGGAGAAAGCAGCCTCCATCTTGGCAAGGCCATACAATCACTCTTCTAGAAAATATTTCAGTGGTTTTAACCCTCAGAGCTGTTCTCAAGATGTGCCAATCATGAGAACATAGTGATTTCTGATGATTGACAGTATTAAATTCAATGACAAGTGTTTTTCAAGGCTCATTGTGGTATGAAAACAATAGTCTATTGTCCTAAAGACACATCCTGGCAGAAGAGAACCATGTCCCTAGGTTGAAAGCAGAGCAGAGAAATAGCTTTTGTCCCAGCCAAAGTCGTAACATCTGTATGGTCGCCTTCAGCACACACAGACTTTCATGTACATCATAAGGAGCAGCTGCAACTTCAGATCAAAGGAGAGCCTTGTGCCACTGCTCGGGGCTAGGGACCACTGGTCCCTCATTAGTCTTCCCAGCTACACTGGTATGAACAGAGGGTGACACCAACTAACTCATCCTCTTTGGATGCAGATGTATAGCAAAATCAGTCTTTGGGGGCAAAGGCAGCATGGTGGTGGGATGCATCCTCAACTGGGCATAGAAAACCTGGAGTCCGAGTCCCAGCCTTGTGGGTAGCCAGTGGGTAGATGGAGGAGAGGCATAAACCCTCCTACCTCCCTGGGTTGTTGTAAAGATTAAATGAGACCCACAATACATATGTGAACATTTATTGTCTGCCAGGCAGGCACTTTATTTGGAGTGGGGGATTCTGTGAATAAAATGGACCATTTCCTCTTCAGGAAACTCTCAGTCTAGTGAAAAATACAGTTATCAAACATATTATTACAAATAATCTATTCAAGTGTGTCAGGTGCTATGAGGGAGAATTGCAGAAGAGACTATGGGGGGGTGGGAGGTGGGGATGAGGAACCTGGCCCAATTTGAATGTTCCAGAAGGTTTTCCTTGAAGAAATGATGTTCTCTTAATGGAGGTGAATCCATTTTGTGACATGAAGTTTATGCAGTTTAGAAGGGAACATTCTTACTCTTGATGTTATTTCTCAAGGCCTTCTGCATTGTCCTGCACTCAGAAGGCTTTGGAGTACGGCTCTCTTTGTAGTCTTCTACTCTGTGCAGGGATATCTGGGGAGAAATGTTTTTTATTTTCTTCTTTATTATTAGAACCATCAGTTGTTAGGTCTTATAACTGGTAGGTGACTTCAGAAAAATGTGAACTTCCAGTAGGCTTGGATATTACTAACATCTTTTTTATAAAGAAAGCCCTGGCGTGCCTGGGTGGTTCAGTGGGTTAAGCCTCTGCCTTCGGCTCAGGTCATGATCTCAGGGTCCTGGGATCAAGCCCTGCATCGGGCTCTCTGCTCAGTGGGCAGCCTGCTCCCCCAACCCCACTGCCCCCTGCCTGCCTCTCTGCCCACTTGTGATTTGTCAAATAAATAAATAAAATCTTAAAAAAAAAAAAAAAAGAAAGAAAAGAAACCCCTGAAACCTGGAGATCAAGTGACTTGCCTACAGTCTCAGAGCTTAAAAATGGTGGAGGGGAATTATTTTATCTGCCATGGCATCGTTCCCATTTTCATTAACAAAGATAATATCTTACTAGAGTCCTTTGAGTTTTGATCTGGAAAAGGTGGTTGAGGTCGGATGTTCTTCTGCTCCAGTTGCTGCCTGAGGTGCCAGTAGTCACAGAACGACCGCCTGCTCTCTATCCCGACGTTTGTAATGCATTACTGTAGCTGTGAGCATGAACTCTGGGACCACAATCGCCTGGTTAAACTGGCTCTGGGACATACTGGCTGTGAGACACTGAGCAATTTAATTAATCTCTCTGTGCCTCAGTGTCCTCATGTGAGAAGTGGAGTAATAGTACCTACTTCACTGAGTATGTTACATGTAAAATGCTTAGAGCTTGATGCATACCAAATGCTCAATAACTTTTTTTTTTTTAAAGATTTTATTTATTTATTTGAGAGAGAGAGCGAGCAAGAGCGAGAAAGAGCACAGCTGGGGAGGAGGTGAGCGGGAGAGGGAGAAGCAGGCTCCCAGCTGAGAGCCCGATGGACTGCATCCCAGCACCCTGGGATCATGACTTGAGCCAAAGGCAGACACGTAACCGACTGAGCCACCCAGGCACCTCACAATAAGTTTTTTTTTAATTAAAGAATGAAAGAAATTCTTAGGTAACATAATAAAGGAAAAAAAAAACCCCAAAAAACAAAGTAAGCCCCTCTCCCTAACCAGATATACCTACCACATTATTTTTTTTTTAAAGATTTTATTTATTTGACAGACAGAGATCACAAGTAGGCAGAAAAGCAGGCAGAGAGAGAGGAGGAAGCAGGCTCCCCGCTGAGCAGAGAGCCCGATGCAGGGCTCGATCCCAGGACCCCAGGATCACGACCTGAGCCGAAGGCAGAGGCTTAACCCACTGAGCCACCCAGGCACCCCCTTACCACATTATTTTTTTTAAAAAAGTGGTGTTTTGTTTTTTGGGTTTGTTTGGTTTTTTATTTTTTTGTTGGTTTGTTTCTTAGGGCAGAAAATAACCATGAAATTGAGTGAGGTGTTTCCATTTCTAAACTAAAGCAAGGCACTGCTCTCTTTTCTGCTTCTCCAACCCGATCTTTCTCTTACCCCTTTACAGCTTCAGATCTGGGACACAGCAGGTCAAGAAAGATTTCGGTCCATTACCCAGAGTTACTACCGAAGCGCCAATGCCTTGATCCTCACCTATGACATAACCTGTGAGGAATCCTTCCGTTGCCTTCCTGAGTGGCTGCGGGAGATAGAACAATATGCCAGCAACAAAGTCATCACTGTGCTAGTGGGTAAGTAAGGACTAATGAGGAGGGAAATTGATTTGTGGCCATCAGAGAATTTATAATCACATAATGCTTATGCCTTGCTACCTTCCACCAACGTAGTCTACAGCTATATAATTTACGCAGTCAACATTCAGTTCTTCTGAAATTGAGGAGAAAATGAAATAGGTCATATCCCAAGGCGATGGTTTAGAAAAGTAAAGTTGAAAATATTGCTGATTGATTTTTCTGTCAATGAAGGCTCTAGGCAAGAAGGTGGACTGCCATGGAAGTTATGTGGACTGCTAAGCATTACCCAAAAAATCTAGTTACAAAATCCTGGAAACTGCTGGTCTAGATGTAAACCTTATCTCAGAAGTTAATAAAGAATTTATTCTTAAAGTAATTGCTTATTGCCTAAAGAAATGGACTTTTTTTTTCTCTTCCTTATATTTGTGCTGACTTGAGAAATTCTAACTTCAGGGAGAATCCATTAAGGGAAATTCTGCAGTTTGTTTCATTTTGTGGGAGGGTAGAACCTCTGTTTAGTAAGGCAGAAAAACAGAAAACAACCCATGAGTTTCTGTGGTGACAAATATGCCCATTAACAATGGGATTGCAGTGACATGGATTGGGTTGTTAAAAACTCTTCTCCTGGTGATGAAAAATGTTAATAATATATGGCTGTTTTCTTCCTAAAAAGGAATATTGCTGTATAATCGAGCAAGACTTGAATTTGGAAATCCAGGTAGAGAATCTCAGAAGCATTGTTAAGACACAAATTATGGTTAACAGTAAGCTAAGTAAACACTTAAACAGTAAGCATTATAGCTAGCACTCATGTGCCAAGAATCATGTTAGGAAATTTATATGTAATGATTCCTAATTTACGCATGAAGAAACCATGGCCCAGAGAGTTGAAGTTCTTTGCCCAAGGTTGCATAGCATGTTAAGATCAACTCCAAACCTTGTATCTGTCCAACTGCAATGTGTTGCTTTGTAATAAGTTGCTGGACTTTTCTTTCAGGCGGCTGGGTTAAGTATCTGCCTCTCTATGAGCTAGTGCTCTGTGCCCACTCCTGAAAACCCTCTTGCACACTGGAGAATGTTTGTCATGAAGCGCTTGAAAGCACCCATCTCAGGACTTGGGCTTTCTTTCGATTCCACAAAAAGCTCTTCAGAACTTGAGTCAAAGCATATTCCTTGGGATTCTGTCTAAGGAAGTTAAATGGAGATTTGATGGGAGATAATTAGTCCATTCAGTATGAAAGAGGCACTGGCTTTAAAAAAAAAAAAAAAAGCCTTTTTATTACGGAAAATTTCAAACACAAGCAAAAGTAGAAGAAACGGTATCAGGAACCCGCATGTACACATCTCTCAGCTTTGACGATCATCAACTCATGGCCAATCTTATTTAATCTGCTCCCCCTTTATGTTGTCTCCCCTTGCCTTCAGATTATTTTGGAGCAAATCCCAGATCCTGTATGAATTCATCTTTCAATAATTCAGTGTATAACTTCAAAATAGGATTTTTAAAGAAAGAGAACCTAAGCACAAATCCATTTTCACACCTAAAAAAAATTAAGTTCTTAATAGCATCAAAAGTTTAGACAATGTTGAGTTCCTTGATTGACTCAGACATTTAAAAAAAATTTGTTCACATCAAAGATCTAAATAAGGCTCATATGTTCTCATTGATTTTTGTGTCTTTTA
Organism: Enhydra lutris kenyoni; assembly: GCF_002288905.1. NCBI lineage: Eukaryota > Metazoa > Chordata > Mammalia > Carnivora > Mustelidae > Enhydra > Enhydra lutris. Next base: position 17,030,060 of record NW_019154121.1, read on the forward strand.
GTTCTCTTTTTGCCTGTAGGTTATCTCTCCGTTTTTTTCTCCCCTGGAATTTATTTGTTAAATCACATGTTTATCCTTCAGAGTTTTCAAGTCTGAATTTTGTTATTTCAGACCACCATAGTATACTTTGACAAGTTCCTCCATTACCTGTATTTCTTGGAGAGTTGTAGGTAAATTTAGAGGTCTGGTCAGATGCAGTTTGTGTTTTTCTTTTTAGCGAATCTACTTCCCAGTTGATATTCTGAGGTACAGTTCTCATAGTACAGCCAAGAAAAATGCTTGATTCCCCTTTTTAAAATTTCCCACTTTTTAAAATAATGAGTTCTTTCCCTAGTATTTTCAAGAAGTAACTACTAAAATTTGTTTCTATTTTGAATATTATTATAGATTTAAGTATATTCAACATTTTCTAGGCCCTTGCAGTTCTTATCATTGAGGGTCCAACTGTTCCAACTCTGAGAGTGGAGCTGCTTCACATGGTCTCCTGAATTCCTTAGATACGACCTTTTGACAATGACCTCGCTTGCTCTCTGGTGTAAGCATTCCAGGCACAACTTGTGCATTTCCTGCCCCAGACCAGGAATTACCCGTTTCTTCAAGAAGCACTGATTATTATTAATGTAAAGCTATATTTAGAGGCCACAACCAAATTGATAGGATTCTTCCTTATTAGTGGGTGGTCATTGCTTTTAGGCTTTTCAGTGGACAGACCTAGTGTGTGTGTGGTGAATTCTGTAGTGCCCAGAGGGGTTGTCTATTAGGCTCCACCAAATGCTCTGACTCACAAGACTATGATAGGCTACCCTTGGCATGATGTTTACTTAGGTGGATACAGGACAGAAAATATGGCTTCATTGCAGGTCAGCATCTAGTTGGCTTTATTCGCTTAACAGTATACCCTCGTATCTCATTCCATGGCAGTATGCAGAGACATTCCTCACTGCTTTTTACAGAGGCAAATAACTTCATTGTGCAGATAGATGGACCAAATTTCATTCAAGCCAGTGCGCAACTGAGGGGCATCTGGGTTGTGTCCAGGTCTTTGCCATGACAAATGGCATTGATATCTTACACATTGCAGTAATCACAGCCACATTTGCTTTGCTTTACTTGCCCATCTGTCTGATTTGACTTCAGATATGAAATAGAATTTTGATGCTTCCGAGCCTGTAAAAAGTCCAGTGATGTTTCCTTCTTTGATTTATTCCTGTTCCAGGCAACAAGATTGATCTGGCTGAAAGGAGAGAGGTCTCCCAGCAGAGAGCTGAAGAATTCTCAGAAGCTCAGGACATGTATTACTTGGAGACCTCAGCCAAGGAATCTGATAACGTGGAGAAACTCTTCCTTGACTTAGCGTGCCGCCTCATCAGTGAAGCCAGGCAGAACACACTTGTAAACAATGTATCCTCGCCCTTACCCGGAGAAGGGAAAAGCATCAGCTATTTGACTTGTTGTAATTTCAACTAAAGGCTGAGGCAAGGAGAAGCAAGAGGAATCAGCAGCTGCCCCGATGGGCCCCAAATTGCTGGGGGAGATCTGGTGATGACTGTGGCTCCTGCTCTCAGACCTTCTGACTCCCGTGGGATCCAGAGCTTACAGAGCATGGCAGGCCGAAGGCTTTGTCCACAGGCCAGCATTAGCAGAACATATAATGGTTTCACCCTTTTGCAGTCAGGAGTTGGAGCAAGGAGAAAATTGCACTAGGCGCTCCGTGATCTGCAGAGCATGTTGCTTTTGTTCTTTTAAAAAAAAAAAAAAAAAAAAAAAGCAAGTAAAAGCCCATTCCTGAACACAGCCCTGGGGGAAATGTACTGTAGGGAGATCCCTCCTGCACGTCAGTGGGTGCATGTAGGGGCTGTGCTTTAGGGCTTCTGGGGGCCCTGGTTTTCTTGTCTACCAGATAAACCAAAACTGGGAAGGCCAAGTACTGCCTCTGTGGTGTATGTTGATGACTCCATGGAGACTTTGAAAAGTGTTACTTCTCTTGTCCACAGGCACTTTCAAGAACTTTGGGATGTAAAAATGAAATGAAACCTTTTCCCATGACCAACAGTTAACAATCATTGGTTTAATATTATATATAAGCTCCATGACTCCTTTTGGTGCTAATGAATCCGCTCTTTCACAGACCAAACAATTTAGTACATCGATGTCCTTAAATGTATTACATTGAAATAAAAAAAAAAAAAGGGAAGTCCATGAATCAGCACTCTTTCTCAAAGTCTCATTACTACCTTCTCTAGGGTGGATTTGTTGGAAAATAAAATATTTTCATGTTCTTTCCCCTCTAAATCTCTACCATTTTCTTCTTCTATTCTCTCATCTTTCCAGCCCTTTAAGTAAATGAAAACATTAGAAAATTGAGGAAAAAAAATGGCTGGTGGTATTCTAATGTAAAATCTAGCTCTAAGACATGAGTAATACAAGAAAACAGACCTGATCTGACCAAAATACTGTGGATTAATGGACTGCGATGCAGAGTTCTAAGCAGAGCACAGTCCTTGATAAGCAGGTGACATCTTTTACTTCCTGGTACTATCCATCTTGGACAGACCAAGGCTTAGAATTTTGTACATGTTTTTAGTATGTTAAGTGACAATAGCAACAGAGGAAAAGTCTCATGAACCATTTTTGTATCTTCAGTAACCTTAGAAAAATTCTGCTTGTGGAAGCAGGCGGAGCTGTCATTAGTTGCCTCCTTCATGTTGTAAAGTTACTCTCAGACTCATGACCATACATTCTTTCCTATTTTTCTTTTCCTTTCTCTCCTGGTATCCCCATTCTTTCTTTTTTTTTAACTCCTTCCCTTTACATGCATGTGTTACTGCACATCTCCAATTCAAACGGAGGTGTGTATGCCTTTAATTAGCCAATTTTAAAACATGACTCAAGATGGAAGATGTGCTGCTGGATATTTGTTACTAATTTCTTTAGTGCCATACTTTGATGCCTTCCAGTTTGTTCACTGATATAAATGCAAATTGGGGAAATAATTAAACCTGTATGCTGTTGATGCCGTCAGATGTTTCTGTAGCTTGCCACTTGGCATCGCTGAGGGATGAATAATGGAATAAGGGCAGGATATGCAATTTCTGTTGTTGTAGATGGTGGCAATCTCGGTCCTGATATGTTGATGTTTGAAAGCTGTTTAATTTGAAAGAAATGAGGTGCACAGAGACACGATATTGATAAAGCATTTCCAGTGTTCCTCTAGCGGATTTCAAACGGACTCATCTCTCGAATACAGATTATACATATTGTATAAGAGATTGATACTTTTGGTTGGCTTCACTATGTTTGTTCTGATCCTCTCCTATGGGTGAGAGAAAGAGATCCCAGAAGTTTGAATTGCTTTCACAATGAATCTGTTTCTCCAGGAAAGAAAAGTCATTTTAATAAATACCAACCAAAATAATTTCTAATAATCGTTGCTTTTCCCTCCCCGTTTCTCCGCTAAGCCAGCAACTATGAAAGTACTCAGAAAACAAGTTGATCAGGTGGGTAGAATAACTTCTCTTTTTAAAACTGTGAGGAAATGTCTAAAGGTTTAGATTTATTGTCTTTTCTTTAGGGCAAAAATCCAATTCCCAAATCATAACTGAACTCTATCTCCACAGCAGCAAGTGTGTTGAAACTAAAACTGCTTTGTGAACACAGACAGACTATTAGGTTAGACAAATTTAGTTGTAGAACAACAGCTTCTAGGATTACTCTTGCACTCTGAAATTCCTTTTCCCTAGGGCTCAGCTGCTTCAGTCTACCCTTGGTCATACTCATAAGGGGATTAGAAAGTTCTGCTCTTGGCCCCTTTCTTTTCTGTTACTCCTTGCAGCCTTTCCATAATGTACAGTCACCCATCCATGGCCCATGGGTAGAGATACATAGGAATTTAGAACTTTTCTCCCTGCCTTAGTTGTGTGAATTCCAGATTAGGCCTTATGGACACTTGTTCACTGGTACATCTCTAGTTTCAGAACAATCCCTAACCATATTGTTGGTGCTCAATAAATATTAGTTGAATAAATGACTTAGTGCCAAGTTGAGGTTGGCCAGTTACATAGAAATTTCTCTAATAGAACTTGAGAAAGGATACTGATTAAATGTGGTCTTCTTAACCTAGACCGGAAACTAAACTCATTGGTTTGCTTACTGGTGGTTATTGCCATGGCAACATATGCTAAGATGACCCTTCTTAAATAAAAATGAAGTCTTACTTCATGGTGGATGAAAAAGAGAATTGCTTTCTTATAATTCAGCTTGGCTTGATCTGCCTCATACTATCAGTCTGTGTCTGCTTCCATTTTTTTCTTTTAATAAAGTTACAAAATATTCGGCAAAACTTTTCCTTTTCCAATGAAAACCCATCACATTTATGTCCTAGAATCAAGCATGGGAGAACCTGTGAAATCATATAGCTCGCTGACATTAATGATATTTTATTATGGCTTTGGGTAGTCTGTATCCTCATAGGATTTTGTGCTTTTTCCTTTATTTATATAAGGCTTTTTATGTTTTTATTATTCCTGTTGTATTAATATTTAATTTTGATTATGCAGGGCCAATTGGCCTTTCCGCAGATTAGATTAGGCCATTAGGGTTCCTGGTCTTTCTTTCCCTGTCTTTTCTAATCATTTCATGTTACCATCTCTTCCTGAGTAAAGTGGCAAGTGTAACTAGAAATGAAAGTCAAAGGGATTGATTTGGTAATGTGTCAGTTTCTGAAAAAGGGTAAAAACCACTGGTCAATATAATATATTTGGTTTAGGATTATTTATTTTAAGCAACTTAGATTTGTTGGAGAGAGGAGGCAGAATTTAACAGAGGAGTGGTTCTATTCATGACTGCATACCTTTGGAGGACACTGGTGAGTTCCAGTGTTAGGTCAATGATTTGCCTCATTTAACTTCTCGGCTATTCCATAATTCTTCCAGATTCAGCATCAAATTTCAGTTAATGAATCATCTTGAATAGATAACAGTTGCAAGTGATTTTGAATTGCTCTTCTGACTAAATGAAAACATCTTTTTTAATAAACTAAGCCACATAAGATACCTCACAACCAGAAAAAAACTTTCATTTTGTTCCCCACATATCAAAACAATGGCTCTAAAAATATACGTTTTCTATTTCTTAAGCCTGCAGAACTCTGTACATTTCATAGCCTTCTGTTCTTTAGGGAATAGTGCCCCATTAGCTCTTTTAGGGTTTGCCCTTTGTTGTCTCTAGATTTTTTTCAACTGCAACTGGTTACTTACTTTCCTCAACCACGGTGCTGACAGATGCATTTTAAAGCAACTATAATACTTTTGAGACTTAACTAGAAATTCAAAGACAGTGAATAAGATGTGTATCTCCTGGTTCAGACAAACATTACACCACACAAGCAATCTGGTTGAGCACTAATTTTGGGATAAGAGGGGGATGTGCTCTTTTCTTCTTTTCAAATTTCATTTCTGTCCCATGAGTGTATTTGTTTAAAAGGAAAGCAGCCTTCCCTTATATTTATCACACTAGGTAGAAATCATACTGAATTAAGAAATTATCCTACCTTCAAACAGCTAATTAATATAGTAATCTTGGAACAAGAGATGACACTTCATCTTCTTTCCTAAGCCTATGATGTTGGAAGGTTATAGTCATCTCTGGGAACTATACTTTGAAATTAAAAAGAAACTGAAGCATAATAAAGATGGTGAAGAATTTAAAATTTATGACATTTGAAGAATATTTGAAGGATTTGGGGGAGATTTAGCCTGGGAAAGCGAGAGGGATACAATTAGTGAATTAGAGCAAGACTTTGGTTCAACGGGATGGAATGAGGTCCACTGAGGCCATAGGGCCACAGATTTGGGGTCTAAGTCAGGAAGAACTCTCTCAAAAAGGTGGGTCACCATGGAAGGAGCTGCCTTAGGTAATAGTATGCATCAAGCAGATGCTAGATGATGAGGAAAGGATCTTAGCATTGGTTGGAGGTTCGACTAGATGACCTATTAATTTACGTTGTAGCACTTTGCCTCTCATAACATGTTCAGTTAAAGATCTGTTAACTTACAGCTAATGATTTTTTTTTTTTAAAGACTGCTTTTCTGCCAGTCTTCAAGAAGGAGGTTGGTTACATGTTGTTTGGCTAAGAGACTGGCTTGTCATTATGCCCTAGGCTGGGACTGCTTCGTCAGTTCATTCACTGATGTCCAGTTGAAATCACAAACTGGTTCTTGAGCTAAAAAGTATTGTTTTAATAGAAGTTATGTAGAATCATGGAAATTATGTTTTTGTCATGTGGCAAACATAGGCCATGCTCAGTTTAGTGAATAACTGGTATCCAGGATTTCAGACCAGGCCTTTTTTGCAGAACAGAATCTTCAGTTAAGATCCCATAAATAGACCAATATGAAGTTTTGTGGCTTCCATTAGAGATGGGCTGGTGTTCATGGCATAAAAGAGATCTTAAGACCTGTCTTGGCAGAATCTCAAATGACATTTGGTTAGTTGGGTTGATTCTCTTGAAAAAACATGATCTGCAAATTATTTTAATAGAATGAAGGCCAAATTTCTTCAGTAGAAAAAGTAACAAAACATGAGTTTTCAGAAATCAGAGACAGCTATAAGCAACACTTACTAATAAAGCCCATGACCAAATGATTCCACCTGCAAAATAAGTTGCATTCCTGTTAGGCTGATAGATGGGTTTTCATTAGTCTTTATAAGTCATTGGTCTTGCATCAGTATAGTGAGAAACACTTGAGTTTGGGTAAGACTTTCTTTGACTCCTTTAAATAAGAGGTTAGAGCATAAAAGCTAGCCACCTCTTTAATTGAGTTACTTAGGTAGATGAGACAAATTCTTAATTTCCACTGAATTAGAGCAGAATTTTTGGAGATGTTGTGTTCTAGTTCCTAATGGAATCCTTGATGGGCTATAACTTTAACACTTCAAGGATTGTGTGAAGGGGGGAGGTGTGTGAAGGGGGAACACCAGGTTAGATATGAGGAGTCCTAGTACTGCCATGAATTAGCTGTATCTTTATGCAAAGCACAATCTCTTGAGGATCAGTTTCCTCATCTATGAGATAGACTCATAATACCTGTCAGGATTATTGTGGAAATTAGGTAAGATAAATTGAAAGTTAGGACAGTGCTCAGTAGGCAGTATGCAGTCAAACATTAGTTCTTTTCTCTTTACTTAAGGGCAGACTTTGGATGGTCTGATACAATATAGATCCTTAGGTCAAAACAAAGAATCCATTTCAACTTCGAAGAAAAGAGCACCATTTCTGAAAGGGCCTTAAAAAGAAGTCACTTATTTGCTCCATCTTTCTGCCTTTGGGCATTACTGTCACCTAAGAGTCTCTTTATTTCTTTACATATTTCAGGAAAGGTAATCTTACACTCTTTCCCAATGGACAATTCCAGGGTTGCAAACTCCTCATTATCAGGAAACTTAACTATTACTGAAATACCTCACAGTGCAATTTGAACCTCTTTCTTCTTGAGCCCATTCTCCATTGGAAGAAAAATGGGTTGATCCTATCTTTGTAAGGGACCATGTTTTCCATTTATTATTGCCCTTTGCCTCATTTTTTCCCTTTAATGACAGTCAGAAAAAGCTCATTATGGTGATAATCATTATTCTCTTGGGTAGTGTCAGGCTAGGTATTTATAAATTCTTAGTTTCTTATTAGTATCAGATTTAGATAATAATTTCACTGTTGATTAACTCTTCAATTATCCATTTATTTTTCTTCCTTATATACTTGATAACAAAGTGTGCTTCTGAAGAATTATTCTGGTTGTGTGGTTCTTGTTTTCTCCTCTTGGCAAAAATAGAGTCATGAATCCTAGTTTTGTCATCTGCTTTTAGAATTTCATTTCGTAGATGACGTATATTTGATGGACATAATTACCAACACCCAAATTTAGCAGGGTTTCTTTCCCTTTCTACATGTGCACTGTATTCTGAAATAAAAATTGGAGTACCAAATGCCTAATAAAGCAAAAACTCATGTACAGAGTAACAAAAGAATCTGGTCTGTTAGGGTAATTTATCTTTAGTTAGTTGAATGGTCCACAGCTTTGTTTAAGGTTATACAGTTATGCCTGGATTAAATAACAATAGCAAAACTTGATAAGCCCTCTGAAAAACAGCTGCTAAACATATTGTTTTCTGGAATGTAATCATTAGAAATACTCTCTCATTCTATACAATTGCAGAATGCTAGTGGAACTTTCTTGTAGGCTATTTGACATTGAATGTCAATTGATTTAAAACATTTTTTAATCCTCTTATTCCTTTAAGGCGTGTTGGGGCTTTCATGTCCCTTTTGTGTTAAATTTCAAATGACTGGAATGCTGGCTTCTAATTTCTGCTCACTGAAGTGTCCTCTAGACATACCAGATGGTTGGAGCTCCTTTGATGATATGTAAGGGAGCTACATAAATGTATTTATGTAAATACACTTACATAAATGTAAGTGTGTGAGTAAAGTTGCTGTTTTCAGCAACACACACACACCCCTCCAAAAAAAACTCTGCTTAAAATTTCAAATAATAAAGGATTAAGAAGAGATTTCTGATCATCTAAAGGGAAAAAGTTGTGCCCCACATATATTGTTACAATACTTTAATGCATGACTTTTAGTGTAGGGATGAAATAAAATGCAAAATATATCATTCTGGAAGTCTTCTCAGCAGCTAGTTAAAATATTTAGAGAAGCTGTTTTATAAAGACTTAGAGAACCCTTGAATTTCCCCCCTTTCCTATCTCTTTCCTTTAAAACATGGATGTTTAACATACACATAGTTTTAACAAACATGTTAATCATCAAATCTTATGAACTCAGTTATTAATATCTGGCTGGTTTTAAGCATAGGCTCTCAGTAATATCTGAATACACCAGTATATAAAATCTTAACTATCTGCTTCAATACAGGCGCAATACTTGGTTTTAAATGTTAATATATAGTACACTGTATTGTCCTATGTGTTCATGTATTTAGTTTGATTAACAAAAGGCCTGTTACGAATATAAGCCTATAATGACTTGAGTGCACTAAGCTGAAAACCTTCTATAAAAGGTGATTATATGAAAACTTCAATCTGCATTAAAAAGGTGGGATCAGAAACAGGAATGTGTACAAAAAAAAGTCTTTAATGAAGTTGCATCCCTCTTTTTAGAATAAAGACATAATTCACCCCTTTAATGTGTTCAATTTGGTGTTTTTAGTATTTTTTAAAAGTTGAACAACACTCACCACTATCTAACTCTAGAACATTTTCAGTATCCCAAAAAGAAACTCTGTACTCATTAGCAATTACGTCTCCACCCTCCTCCCCCAGCATCTGGTAACCACTAACCTACTTTCTGTTTCTTTGGATTTGCCTATCTTGGACACTTTATATAATTATACAATATATGGTTTTTTTTGTGTCTGACTTCTTTCACTTAGCATAATGTTTTCAGTTTTATGTTGTACCACAAATCAATATTCTTTTTATGGCTAAATATATTCCATTGTATGTATATTCCACAATTTACTTGACCATTCATCGGTTGATGAACACTTGGGTTGTTTCTATTTGGGGGTTGTTATAAATAATGCTGCTATGGACATTTGTGTACAAGTTTTCTGTATGGATATATACTTTCACATCTTTCTTAAAAGCGATTAGTCTAACATCACTTGTGTTCACTTAAGCAGAACCTCTTAAAATCCCACTTGGAGAATGCAATTTACAATCTTAGGTCGATTGGTCAATTAGGAGACCCCTGAATAATGGCTAACATCTCAATATGTCCGTAGGAATCTTTCTATGAACCTACCATCTATATAAGATAATCAATTTCATGAAGACTGCTTCAGTCTTGTAGAAATTGAGTTGTCATTGCATAGAGAATTTCTAAAGTCCTCTGCATTGTTTCAAGGGATAGCTACAAACCATATTGGAAAGTACTCATTCCATCTTCTAGGATTCAATGAAGGAGCACTTTTAATATATACTTTCCTTTACATACTGACTGTCTTTAAAGTTTGGATTTTTCCATCTTTTTTTTTTATTATTTTTATTAACACACATTGTATTATTTGCCCCAGGGGGGATTTTTCCATCTTGAAAAAATATTGTCAAATCACCAAACCACCTGTCCATTGTAGCTTAAGTTTTAATTAAGAGATAATTCATACTGAGAGTAAAAGTAAAAAGAATGTATTTTGTGTGCAAAGGATGAATGTATTAATAACTTTTTATTTGTAAAGTTTTTTTAAAAAGATGAATGGAAATTGCTTTCTCATGTACTTGTATATAAATAAACATTTCCTGTTGCCCAGATGTGGAGTATCATATGCTATCAAAGTACGTAGAAGTAAATAAGCTTTAAGTACATGAATGTCCTTCAGCATGAGGTGGAATGTGCTCTGAATTTGGGCACCTGAGTTTGTTTATTCTCTAATTGGCTAAACTCGGACAAGTCATTTAACATTTTGCACCATAAATTTCTCCTTTGTAAAACAAGGAGCTAGATTAAATAATTTTAAGGCCTTCTGGTTATAATACTAAATAAGACTACTCTGCTATATTCAGAATGTGAAAGTTACATGCTCATTATTTCTAATGGTGAGAAAGATGCTTTATCTGAAGATGTAGTGGAAGGAGTATTACACTGAGAAGCAGAAGACAAATTCTAGTCCCAGTTCTGACATGGACAAGCTGTGTGACTTTGGGCTAATCATTTAATTTCAAGCCTTAATTTTCTCAACTACAAAATACACAGCAGATTAGATATCTTTAAGGTCCCTTCATCTAAAACACATTATATCGTTCTATATTCTTTAGAGACTCACTTAAGATCTTATCTTTCACGATTAGGAATGAAACTACTTACTCATGACCAATAAGGCATTGGTTCATTCACCCATTCATTTATTCACAATTTACTAGCATATGCTATAGGGCAGATACAGGAATCTGTCTCCCACCTGTACTGCAGGAGTCATAGACTTGTTCTTTTTCTTGAAATTCATCTCCTCTCCAATCCTTTCCTCTCATCCTCTGTGTTGGGATATGCACTTGAGAAATGAGTGCCTTGGATTATGAGTCATGGAACATGGTAGAATTAAGAGGATGATAGAAGAATCAAACCTGATTTTGGGCTCCCTGACAAGTGTTCTGAACATAGGCTATCTATATAGCCTTACCTGACATTACCCTTTAGTGTTTATAAAGTATTGGGCTTTACAAAATCACTTACCATAATTTTATGTTATTCTCTAATTACAGCTTTTCTACAGTTGCTATGAGACTCTTATTTTTACTATTTTAGCACCTTCATTAAAAAGATGTTTTGTTGAATTTCTCTCCCAAATATACATGCTGTGGTTTTAAGTGTTCTGTTATTAATATTAATTTAAATTGCATGAAATTTGTTTTTGTAGGTTAAAACCAGTCAGATATGACAATCTCCCATCATTCTAATATGACCTACTATGCTGTAAGCTGCAAAGCTTGCTTGAGAGGCAAATACTATTAGCTAGAGGAGAAACTTTGACTCTCATGTGTTTTCATTCCATTTTGTCTTTTCCCCACTAAGGAAATTTAGACAAGTGATTTCACCTTGAACACTGTTTTTTTTTCCATTAGTTAAATGGGATAATTGCAAATCTGAATAAGACTTTAAAATACATATGTATGTATTTTATCGGGGTTAACTATCCCTAGTTGACTCAATTATTCCACATCTGCTAACAGGCAGACTATACCTCATATAAACTATCTATATACCCCAAAACACATCTGCAGCTGAGAGATGAAACTGGGAGCTATGTTTAAACCAGTCATGTGTCTGTGCTTTTGGCCAGGTGTTCACCTCTGAATATTTCTATAACTGAAATATCTTATTTCCTTTACTTACTTGCAGGAAACCAAATGTTATTAACATAAGACACCCTATCTAAATTTTCATACTTGGAATTTATTCAGGTTTCCTAGAAAATAGTTATATTTTCACATCTAGATAAAAATAAGCTTGAAGAAACAGGCTAGTGTGACTTTGATCTTAGAGACGAAACTGCAAGAACTATATGTGGTCTTACATTCTACGAAGTTTAGTGATGCTCATATTCACATTTAATCCTCATGTTAACCTTGCAGAAGTACTTTCTGCAGCTGAAGTACAAAGTATACAAGTTTGGATGGAAGACAAAGGTTAAGACCCTGGTTTGAACATAGGAAGCATTCCAAACAAAAGGAATGAAAAATACAAAAGCTTTAGGTCAAAGTATCTGTATTACTCAGAGCAAGTTACTTAGCCTCTTTTTATCTTGTTTTCCTCATTATAAAATGAGCATCTCCATGCCGGTCTTCAGTCATTTTACAAGCACCTGCTATGTGCCAAGAAGTGTTCTAGTCACTGAAACTAGAGCAGTGAACAAAATACAAAAGCTTACTTTAATGGAAATTATAGCACGAAAAGAACAGAAAATAAAGAAATATATAGTAATATCAAATGGTGATAATTACCATGAAGAGAATAAACCAGGGCAAAGGAGAGAAGCAGTAATGGTGGAGGGTCACTCTTTTATACAAAGTGGTTAAGGAGAGGCCTCATCAATAATGTCATTTGAAAATAGAGCTTAGGAAGAGGGAATGGTGTGTTTATTTTGGTGCAAGTGTTGTAGGTAGAGGGAACAGAATGTATAAAGGCCTCAAGGTGAGAGAATTCCAGTATGGCTAAAACACAATGAATGAGTGAGGGCCAAGGGGAGATGAGGTTTGAGGGGAGTGTGATATGGATCACAGCAGCCCTCGGAAGGTTGAGTAGAATGTGATTTGACTTATATTTTAACCGGACCACAGTGCTGCTGTGTTAACAGTAGCTTATAAAAGGGTAAAGACAGAAGCAAGGAAAACTATTTGGAAGACAACTGGTATAAATCAGGTAAAAGAAGGTGACCTGGACCATAGGAGTAGGTATGGAGATTGTGGGAAGGTTCATATTCTGGTTATATTCTATTTGACTGTTTTCTTTAATTGAGGTATAACTGACATATAACATTAGTTTCAGGTATACAACATATTATTTGATATATGTATACATTGTGAAATGAACACCACAATAAGTCTAGTTAATACTTAAATACATGGTTAACAATTTTTTTTGTTGGTGATAAGAACTATGTAATTTTTTATTATAGAAAATATCAAACATAAAGTAGAAGAGTATAATGAACCTCCACGTACATACACATCACCCACCTTCAACAATCATCAGCTCACGGTCAATCTTGTCTCTTCTATATTCCCACTCATTTTCTCCATTCTGGATTATTTTGAGGCAGGGCCCATACATTATATAACTTCATCTAGAAATATTTCCATATGAGCTTGACCTCACAACCCTGAGATCATGACCTGGGCTAAAACCAAGAGTCTGAGCCTCAACTGACTGGGCCACCTAGTCTACTAAGTTTTAAATAGTTTTTAAAAATACTTAAAAATGGATTCTGTATGAATTTTAAAGTTCGAGCCTACAGGTCTTGCTTATGGTTTAAATGTAAAGAAAGAGGAGTCAAGCATGACTGTAAAGTTTTTGGCTGAAGCAGCTGGTAGTGTTTCATTGACATTTGCTCATATGAAAAACACTGCAGGAGGAGCAGTTTGGGTGGGTAGGGTGAAGCAGGAGTTTGGTTCAGGATGTGCTGAGTTTGAGATGTCTATTAGATATCCAAATAAGAGATCTTAAGGTGGTAGATGGAGATATGTGCCTGAGATTTGGGGAGAGATTAGGCTGGAGATAGAAATTTGGGAGTCAGTAACACGGAGATAGAATCAAAGGCCTTAAACTGGCATCATCAAAGAAGTTAGTGTAAGTGAAGATACCTTAGGACTGAACCCTGGGGCACTCCAACATTTAGTTAGGGGTAGGAATGAACCAGAAAGGGAGACAAAATGTATGACCAGTAAAATAGGAAGAAAATGAATAGTAGTGTTCTGAAAATATTCCGAGGAGCTGTAATCAACTGTGTCAAATGCTGCTGATCAATTAAGAAAGATGAAGAGTAAGAGATGACCATGGATTGAGTAACATGAAATTCATTGGTGACACTATTATTTTAGTGGAGTGATGGGGATGAAAGAATGCTGTGCATGAGTTCAAGAGAAATAGAAGAGAGGAAAAGGACAGTGACTATGGAATAAACTTTTAAGGAGTTTTTGCTGATAAGAGGTGTTGAAGAATGTGAGGCCCAAAAATTTTATTTTTAAAGCAGGATGTATTAGTGCTGATGGAAATGATCATGGAATGATTCATGATATAGGAGAGTTAGACAGCACCTGGAGTGATGTCCCTGAGTGCACAAGGGGGAAGAACTGACTTTGAGTTATCACAAGACGCTTCATAAGAAAGAGCAGGAGGGAATGCAGGGTCTCTGGGCACCTAGGTGTATGAGTGAGACAGAATGTGAGATAACACGTAGAAGGCATACAAATGTTAGTTCTCTTCACTTGGGGCTTTTTTTTTTTTTTAAAGATTTATTTGACACAGAGAGAGAGAGTGCATACAACCAGAGGGAGTGAAAGAGGAAGAAGGAGACGCAGACTCTGCTGAGCAGGTAGCCCAATGCGGGCCCCTAATCCCAGGACCCTGGGATCATGACCTGAACTGAAGGCAGATACTTAACCAACTGAGCCCCCCAGGTACCCTTTTTTTTCTTTTTCTTTCTTTCTTTCTTTCTTTCTTTCTTTCTTTCTTTCTTTCTTTCTTTTTTTTCTTTTTTTCTTTCTTTCTTTCCTTTTTAAAGAGTTAATGCTAACAGCCTAGAGCCACAGACAGCTATTTTTACTAATTAATGGGTCACGGAGAACAGAATCGGGTAGCTTTAGAAAACTAGGAAAGTCAAAATGTAGGTGGAATACTCATTCAGGTGCCACCTTGGTTAGGATTACTTGGCTATATATAATTAAAATAAGAAAGAAAGAATAAAGAAGACAGGGTTTCCTTTTCTCATGTGAAAGGAGTCTAAAGATCAGCAGCCTGGGACTAGTACTGTGGTTTCATGGTGTTGTCAGTGGAGTATCTCTCAACTCTCGCCTCTAATTTTAAGACAACGTATAGTGCAAGATGGTTGCTAAAGCCTTCATCTTCATGTCCTTGTGCCAGCAATGAGAAAGAAGGAAGAAGGGCTTGATCTCTTCATTCCATGGAGACTTCTTGGAAGTTCCATGCAACACTTCTATTTATAGCTCTCTGTCCAGAACTTGGCCTACAAGGAAGGCTGAGACACAGTCTGTCAACAGAGCGTACTGCTCCCTTAGTAAAACATGGGTTTTATTACAAAGGAGCAAGCAGAGAACTGATATCGGGGTAGACCTGAGCACCTGTGGGAAGAGCATGGTTTTATAGATAAAACTCCTGTTTGAACTCTAGCTCTACCATATACTGATTATGACCTTGAACAAGTTGTTTTATCCCTGTGCCTCAGTTTTCTCTCCTCTAAAACTGAGCCAATACCACCCATTACATGCTATTATGAAGATTAAATGAATAATTCAAGTAATGTGCCATAGTGTTTGGTATATAATAAATGATACTACCACGAAATAAAAAGTTAGCCAACTAGCAGGCCTCTAAGAGATATAGTCTTAGTCTTTTCAGGCTACTTTAACAAAATACCACAGACTGAGTGGTGTATAAACATCAAGAATTAAAGATTTCATTTTTAAGTAATCTCTGCAGCTAACATGGGGCTCGAACCCACAACCCCAAGATCAAGAGTCATGTGATCTGGCAACCGAGCCAGCCAGGTGCCTCAACACCAGAAATTTATTTCTCACAGTTCTGGAGGCTGGGAAGTGCCTGTAGGTGCCTGGAGATACAATATCTGGTGAGGCTGTTTCCTGGTTCATAGACCGCTGTCTTTTTACTGCAGCATGACCGGAGTGAGGGAGCTCTCTCTGATCTCTTTTTTAAGATTACTAATTCCATTTATGAGGTCTCTACTCTCCTGACCTCATCACTTCCCCAAAGCCCCACTTCCAAATACCGTTACATTAGAGATTAGGTTTCAACATATGAATTGAGTATTAAGGACACCTGTTGTGATGAGCACTGGGAATTATATGCAACTAATGAATTGTTTAACACTACATCAAAAACTAATGCTGGCTAACAACATAATCAAAAAAATAAAAGTATCACATGAATTAAAAAAAAAAGAAACCTAATTCAATCTATAGCAGATATTGTAGAGTTCAGGTTGATTGGCTGCTATTACAGGTTTAAAGTTAGAGGAACTGGATCAACTTCAAGGAGAGTTGGAACACACTGTCAAAGGCATTTGTGTTTTTTTTTGTTTTTTTTTTTTTTTTTTTTTTTTTTTAAGATTTTATTTATTTATTTGTCAGAGAGAGAGAGGGAGAGAGAGCAAGCACAGGCAGACAGAATGGCAGGCAGAGGCAGAGGGAGAAGCAGGCTCCCCGATGAGCAAGGAGCCCGATGTGGGACTCAATCCCAGGACGCTGGGATCATGACCTGAGCTGAAGGCAGCTGCTTAACCAACTGAACCACCCAGGCGTCCCTCAAAGGCATTTGTTGAATCCAGTTAACTTTATCATATCTATTCAGTTTGTTCACATTAATATCTATTCAAATGCTTTCTTAATCTCTTCATCTGGTACCAGCCAAACTGCAAATCCTGATATATATAACCTGGTTAAGACCTGCAAAAATAGGACTATTTTGCCAAACACACATACCTCATATTTAGATCTCCAGAGTGGGAAAATGCTTCTCCAGCCATTCATTTTTGGATCTCTTTTCTAGCTATCTTGGATATCACTAAACTCAACCTAGTATGAGTGTGTGAAAATGGCTTTAGCAAGCAAGCAAATAAACACAAACTGAGTTTTCCACCAACAGAATTTCAACTAAAGAAATTCTGAGGGATAGATTTCAGACCAAAGAAGAGTGACAGTGCAAGATATAAGATAAAGAGCAAAGAGAAAGGTAAATATACAGGTAAACCCAAAAACAAAACACAAACAAAAAACTGTAGAAGTTAGTATCTGATAGAGTAAAAAATGAAGAATTCAAATTCATGAAAAATTTAAGAGAAGGGTAAATGGATTGAAAATGACTTAAGGTCTTTGGGAAAGGATTATAAGCACTGATTAGCTTTATACTTTGATATACTTTATACTTTGATAAACTAAGGGTGCATGGTATAATTCCTAGGGCAAAACCAGAAAGAAATAGCATTTAATTTCCAAACCTAGGGGAAAAATAGGAATGATAAAACAAAACAAAACAACAACAACAACAACAAAAACCCCACAACAATCAGAAAAGAAAGGAGAAGGAAACAATGAACCAGCACAGGAAGTATGAAAGAAGATAAACCCAAACATATTTTAGTTACATTGCTAATGGACTAAATGTTCAGTTAGACAAAGATTCTCAGATTGGACAACAGCACAAATCCAACCAAGAGTTTTATAGGAAACACACCTAAGACATAAAGATACTGAAAGATCAAAAAAGAAATGGAAAACAAAACAAACAAAACCCCCAACCTCTTGCAAATACTAACCAAAACAAAGCTAATGTAGTATAGTTATAACAAGTTACTAGCCCATAAAAGCATTCATGGTGGGGTGCCTGGCTGGCTGTCCAAAGAGCATGCAACTGGTGATCTTTGGGGCAGTGGGTTCAAGTCCCATGTTGGGTGTAGAGATTATTTATTTTATAGACTTTATTTATTTATTTGACAGAGACACAGTGAGAGAGGGAACACAAACAGGGGGAGTGGGAGAGGGAGAACCAAGCTTCCTGTCTGATGCAGGGCTCGATCCCTGCATCACCACCTGAGCCGAAGGCAGACGTCCAATGACTAAGCCACCCAGGTGCCCCTAAGGCTTACTTAAAAAAAAAAAAAAAAAAAAAAGCATTCATGATGATGAGATGAGCTTTTCAAGATGGACTTTTCAGTCTATCAATAAGATACAGAATTGAATTTGTGCCTAAAAATGCAGTCTCAAAAAGAAACAAAAACCAAAACCTGGCTAAAATGCAGAACACATTCACAATCATAGAGGGAGATTTAAAAATACCTCCTTTGGGGCACCTGAGTGGCTCAGAGGGTTAACCCTCTGCCTTCAGCTCAGGTCATGGTCTCAGCGTCCTGGGATTGAGCCCTGCATCAGGCTCTCTGCTCAGCCGGGAGCCTACTTCTCCCTCTCTCTCTGCCTACTTGTGATCTCTGTGTCAAATGAATAAAATCTTAAAAAAAATTAAAAATAAAAATACCTCCTTCAATAATTGATAGAATGGGGAAAAATCCGTGCAAATAATTTGAACATGATTAACATATCTAATATATAGACACAAAATACTGTGTCCAATCACTGCAGAATACATGTTCTTCTCAACCATATATGGAACCTTCACAAAAACTGACCATACATGAGACCACAAAACAACTCTTAACAAATTTCAAAGGACTGAAATAATATAGTGTAAGTCTTCTGACCACAATGTAATTTAGGTAGAAGTCATTCATAAAGAGATAACTAAAATAAAAGCCTTATGCTTAAAAACTAAGAAACACATTTGTAAATAACTCATAGGTCAAAGAAACCACATGGAAAGTATTAAACATTTTGAACTGAGTAACAAAAACACTAACATACAAGTGTGATCTCAGGAGAAAGTCTAGATAGACAGACTTCAGATTAAACACCCTATGGGTGATAACCGTAGGTAAGTGGATGAATTCAACCATAGAGTACATGCAGAAGTGCCAATAACAGAACACTAACAGGCACCATCTTTTAAAGTGTAGGCAAAAAGACTTTTTTAGGGGAGATGATCAGACAATATTTCTGAGACTCCAGTAAACAGGGATCCTACCCCAGCACCCATGCTTCAGGGTGATTGATGCTTTAGAGAGCATTCCTCAAGATTTTCTAAGTTCTCCATTTCTGGGACTAATAAGCAAGACACCCTGAGCCCAGATCTGGTCCCACATGAGATCTCGTTGCAGGAAGTACCTCTTAAAATTTTCTAAGTTTCACTTTGGTGCCTGGCATAGGTACCATTTCTCCCTTTGAGGTATGCTCCAATCCTCTAACTCAGGCTGGGTGTGCAGCACATGCCCAGAGGAGCTCTAGGTCTTATTATACCTATGGAACTGCCCTGGGTCTGAACAGAAGGCCATTCCTGCTGACTGAGCAGTATTTCTTTCCCATGACAGCATGTGACTGGGCTGCAAGAATGGTGCTTTGTTTAGGTGATTCCTATTGGGACAAATGAATTACAGGTTCTGGGCTACCAAATGTCACCACTGACCCTTGGGATTGAGAGGTTGTGTGTGTGTGTGTGTGTGTGTGTGTGTGTGTGTGTCTGTGTGTGCGCGCGCACGCGCGCGCGTTTGCCCCCATGCATGGGGTCTTACCTGTTTCAACTGGTGCTGTCTCTGGTCTGTAGACCCCAGGCTTGTGAGGCTGGTGGCAGTTGTTCTTTACCCTGTTTACCTCCTGCCACTGGCACTAGGGAGATCACCTTATCCCTTTGCAGGTTCTGCACCTTGTGCCAGGCCAGGCCCTTCTCACCCGAGGCCTTTTAAGACTGTTGCTCCACAATGCCAATCGTCCCTTCTAATCAGTGTCCTCTCTTGTTTCAGTTGGTAATGACACTATGCTCTCCAGGTCTGGACTTAAGCCATGCTGATGAAGGAATGGACGTTCCTTGCACAAATGAAACCACTCTTCTTGCTCTACCCCTGGGCCTCTTGCCTATTATTCCTGGATGTGATCAAGAGATCACAGCCTAGGAATGCGGTAATTACAGCCTTAAAAGTTCAAGAGAAGACATGGTTAGAATATGTATTTTATGTTTACATTATGGAAGTCCAAATGACAAATATGACCAGAAAATGAATTATTATTCATTTTCCTGCATATTCTGGGTGAGGTGTGTTATTTTTGGTAATCATCAATGAGGCACAGTAACGACCTCTGGTAGTCACTGGAAGCCAGTATTCAGTGACACAATGGATGCAACATCATGAGTAATGACGTAATCAGCATTAAATAGATGGTATTGGGGAACTATAGAGGCAAGACCCATATAGTTCAATACAAACACTTTCTCAAGGGTCATAGCATTGTGAATAACTGCACTACCATTCTTTTGTTGCAGTGGGATATGAAATTAGCCAGGAATGGCACACCTGGCAATAAAGAAGATGAAGAGATGGGGTCTATATACTACAAAGAATCTTCACATGCACTGACTGAGCAATAAACATATACTCTTTCTCTATCCATTATTCTAAATCTTTATTGACGAAACACTCTACTTACATGGGCCCTTGAATTCTGTAATCCATTTTAAAATCAAATTGTTATATAGACAAAGGCCTTGCAAAAAAATATCTGCCCTGTAGGCAGCCCTGAACAAAGAGGAGCAGAAACTAGGCAAAAGCAGAAACCATGGGAATAGTGACTTAGAAAAGGAAGAAGTGCAAAGAGATCAAATAACATAAGAAATGACAAATCCATTGGATTTCAGGGTTAGAAAACCATTGACACTATAGCCACTGGAGGTGGAAAGACAGATTGCAGCAGTGAATGGTGTGAAAGTTGACAGTGGCTATTTTTTAAAGGAGACTGGCTATGAACAAGAGTAACTATCAGGGATGTAGCAAGGAATATACAGAGTATCAAAAAGAATGAGTGCAACTGAATAAAAAAAAGTACTTTTACAATATGAGATCTGGTAGGCAACAAATGAATCAAACAATCTAATTTAGTATCACTTATAGACAGTGACCCTGCGTCCTAACATGGTTCAGTATGAAGAACACAACAACTCAGGGACAATCTCTGCCCAAACCCAGAAACTAATTAAGTCTTCAAGCTTTGCTTACAGGAAATACTGGAGGACAGAGAGTCAAGGTACTAATACTATAAAGAAGAAAACACACAAATCTAAGAAGTGGGACATGCTATAAAACAATGGTTTGATTTCTTCAAAAAAGTCAATATGGTGAAAAATAAAAGGTGAAGTTCTAGGAAAAAAAAAAACAAACCCTAGAAACATAATGAAACATCATGGATGAAACTTAAATCCTGGTTAAACATCATCAATTAGAAGACAATCTAGGGCAAGTAGAAAAATTTGAAAATGGGCTGAATATTAGGTGATACTGGATAATTACTGTTATTTTTCTTTGTTACGATAATGATACTGTAATTATGTGGAAGAAAAAGTCTTCTCTTCAAGGAAACTCAGGTTTAAGTATTTGGGAGTGAAATGTCTTATCTGTAGCTTATCTTCAAACAGTTCATCAAAAACAACTATATATCTATACTGATACAGTAAAAGCAAATACACACATACACAAAAGGCAAAATGTTAAAAATGATACAATCTAAGTTGTAGGTATAGATGTTGTATCATTCCACTATTCTTCCAACTTTTCTGTG
The DNA here is from genome assembly GCF_002288905.1 of Enhydra lutris kenyoni. Classification (NCBI taxonomy): domain Eukaryota; kingdom Metazoa; phylum Chordata; class Mammalia; order Carnivora; family Mustelidae; genus Enhydra; species Enhydra lutris. The sequence goes on from NW_019154121.1 coordinate 17,051,537, forward strand.
TTTGTAAATTCTCAAAATAAAAAGTTGGAGAGGGGGAAGAGAGCCAAAAAGTCAGTACTAAGAAAGCAAAGATGGGTATAATAATCAATAGCTCAAAAAGAAAGATTAGCACTACACAGAAGGTGTGCATTACTTTCTGAGATTAAAGAAGCTGTGGATGAGTACAGACCAGTGGGTAGCTATGGGTGTGGGTAGCTGAGGGAATAACCAGTGATCTCAATCTTCTCCATGATGCATGAGGCAAGGAGAGTACTCTAGGTTGGAGGTATGAAGAGGGAAGATTTGGAATAGCTGCTGTGGCAAATGGCAAAAAGACATGTAAGATTTCATATTTTACATAGGTTAAAGATTTCACAGGGTATAGCTTAGATGCTGCCAAGGAGAGTCTAGAAACTACTCATTTTTGCTCCTCTAAGCCCTTCAAGCTTATCTCCTTTCACAGAACTTACCAGATGTTTACTAATTGTTTGTTTACACTAATAGACCATGAGTTTCTTGAAGGAATGGGCTTGACTCTCATTTTCGAGTTCCTAGCACCTAGCCCAGTGCCTGGTACGCAGTAACCATTCAATAAATATTTACCAAATAAAAAATGACTGTTTCACATTTAACTCTAAACAGTAAGTTTTTATTGATCCTATCCCCAACCCATATATGTTGCTTAGTTAATTGATTCTCTACCATGCTCCCATAGCAACATGTTTTAGTACCCATTAAAAACCTCTATCATTGCATTTACTGCATTGTACTGAAATTGTCTACGTCTGTCTTACCCAGGAGACTAAAATTTTTTGAGATTACTGGTCTCGTAGCTTGGTATCACAAACGCAGCACTGTAGTTGGCCCTAATACATAGCAGGCATTTTCTGAGCTGGGCAGAACAATTATGACTTTAAGTTTTGGTTTGCAAAAGCTTTATTTCTGAATGTACATGTGATCTTAACAAATACTTTTAACAAGCAAAATTAACAATATCACTAAAGGAAAATCAACAATAAGATAAAGTGCCAAAGTATTTGAACGAGTGTAGTCTGGATAAAACAGTGGGAAAAACAATGGTTTTACATTTTAAAAAGCACAAAAAAAAAACTATTTTCTATTTGCTTTTGTTTGAGTTTTCAAAATTCAAGACTGCTTTCCATACTACAGCAGGCAAAAATTTCCAAACAGACTTACCTTTAAAAGCTTAGCAGCTGGCTCCAGGTTGACTTTCTATGAAAATAATTCAGGAGACCAACTGTTTTTATTCTCAGGCACCGCAGGCGGACAATTTTCTGAAAATGGAAAGCAACGCTGGACTTCTGAACAAGAATCAAGTCCCAAAACTGACTCTTTGGAAAGCCAGCCTGAACTTGTTCTTCGTTTGACACATTTCAGTTTCTTTCTCAGTAATTCTTCTTGATCAGTAGAATCACAAGCAGCAGAGCATTTCCTTAGACCCACGGCTTGGAATTTAAGCATCTCTCTAGGAAATACTTTTTTTGTGGTAGGAGGGACCCATTCATTATCAGTTTCAGGACACTCAGCAATAGGACTATTGAAAACCTCTGGTTGTGTAATACCAGATTTAATAGGGCTTCTGAATTTCTGGCTGGGTGTCTTTACATTGTTTGGACACCTACAGGTGGCTTGGTGTGCATCATTTTCAGAGGAAATCCTTCTTTTTTTATAGTTAACATCAAGATCAGAATAAAAGACAAGTAAATTTTTGAAAGCTCCTTTTACCCCATGAGCTCTTGTTTGGTGGAATCCTGCGACTGGAGTTGACTGTGAACATGGAACAAAGTCTTGACTATCTCCAAAATCATATTCTGAATCTGCCCGAAAATGAGGTGGAGAAGAACACGTTCTTGGACACACAGAGGCAGATATGCTTTGCAAAGTTAACTTTTGTGAAAATTGGCTGGAATTCTCAGGAAGTGATCTCAGTGAGAAATCTGATTCTGTATGATGACTTTCTGCCAAAGACTTTCCCCACTGTAACAAAATGTCCTGTGACTTTTTAGTAATTTCTGTTGTAATGTCCATTTCTTTAGCACTATCATCAAAGAGATCAGCAGAAGCATTGTAGCTACTACCTTCATGACCAGTAGAATAGTTCTGTGTTATGTTATTGTTGATATGTCCACAAGGCATTTCTTTCAGTGTACTTGTACTTTTGGGACTACTGCAAAGTGCTTCTAAAGGATATGTAAGCTTTCTGCGGATTATAAAACTGTCGCCTTGGTTCTTTGGCCACCTATAATGTTTATTTTCTAAGTTGCAAAAGTCAGAAATATTACATCTCTTTGAACACAAAGTTACCAACTTTTCACTCATTTCTGAAAATGATTTTTCTCCACATCTTTTGATATATTTGCTACTGAGATAAGAATGGTCACTCTCTGAAGTACTGCACTGAAGTGAAATTTCAGCCCTATGTGGTGGAATTCTGGTAGACTTAAGAGTACCTGTTGTTTCTAAACCTTCTGAAGATGGAAACAGAGCTGACTGACAAGAATTTGGTGGAAAATATTCAGAAATATCACTTCCATTACTACTTATAGAGACAGCCTCTGCTGTGTTATTTGACTGTGACTCGTTCTGAACACTAGGACTTGGATTTGCTTCACGGTTGGAAAGGAAGTTATCTTTGCTGCAGCTTGCTTTGACGGTTGCTTGAGATGATCTTAAAGCTACAGGTGGTATATGGACGGTTCCAGTAGTTGTCTGGGAAGTCACAGATAACCTGCTGTGGTCTGCATGTAATCTATCGATGTCATTATCTAGAAGACATTTCCTACTACTGGCATCTGTCTGGGTTATAGCAATTTCACTTTCAATAACTGCCAGAAACTCATTCAGGCTTTCAGAGAATGGCAGATCATCCCAAATCTCAGCGTCAGAGTCCTGGGAACCACCAGTTACCTCTTCAAGTCTGAGTGATGAAGGTGGACAACATGTAGATCTCTCCTGAAGGCTACTGGGGTTATCTAAATCATGATACTGGTGACATGTGGGCTCACGTGGGGAATAGCTATTTTTAATTTCCACTGCACTGTGGAAGGATTTTTTATTACCTGACTCAAGGAGCTCTTGCATTTTCAAAGGGAAAAAATTAGGGTGAGTAACTCTGATTTCATGACTGCTATGGACTGCGGTGGGCTGATAAGCTTGTAAGCCAAGCTCTTCATCCAACTTCTGTGCTGTACTCTTTTTATCCACGTATGAAACAAGGCTCCAAGAACCCTGAAAGGCATCATGGCAGCTATTATTGGAAGCAGTGGCCTCTGTAAAAGAGATGTACTTTCTGTTCTGGTGAAGAGTACCAATGGCCTTGCTTTGTTCTGAAGCTGAAAAATCATCATTTGTTAGGTGTGAAAGAGTGGAAGTGAGTTCAAGTGATGCCTGCCAGAATCTTGAAAAATTACCTCTGCTATGGGACTCGAAAAAACAAGAACTGCTGTCAGGGTCAGAGATGTTGCTGAGATCACTATTCGTGTGTTCTGAAGCAAGTAAGTGGCTACTTGATGCCTGGGTGCCACCATCAAGTTTCCTGAAATCAGAAATCTGCAAAAGCTGATGGAAGTAGTCAATGACAGTGAAGCTGGCAACACCTGGGTCTGGTAGAACAATCTGGCAAGCTACTAATGCTTTAACTTCTCTCCTGTGGTTAGAGCATTGCTTTAAGAAGTTATTAGAATCTGAACCTTGTCCATCTCGGTTTCCAAAATTCTGTGAAAGTAGTAAATGAATTTAAATGAGAACAAAAATCTCTTCTTTTGTCTCAAAAGTGAAACAGAGACTTAACAGATTAAAATAGACACAGTTATAACTTCTACCCCATAATTTCAATTCCTATAGTGCTTTAGGCAGAGTAGCATAAAGTAATAGAAATAAACCTTGGAGTAAAGAGACTGGTTCTAACATTTACTACTGTTGGGGCTTTGGACAATTATTTAACTTCTCTGAACGTTAGTTCTCTCATGTATAAAATAAGGATAAATATGCAGGACTATTATATTATCAGTAACACAAGGAAAATTGCAGTGCCAAGCAAACAGTAGTTGCTCAATAGTACCTACTATTATATTTCTCATTCGACTCCAGAAACTTTAAATGTTTAGGGAAAAGTTCTCACTCATTAAAAAGAAGAAAAGAGGGGCACCTGGGTGGCTCAGTGGGTTAAAGCCTCTGCCTTCAGCTCAGGTCATGATCCCAGGGTCCTGGGATCGAGCCCCACATCGGGCTCTCTGCTGAGCAGGGAGCCTGCTTCCCGCCCCCCCCCCCCCCCTCCTTTTGATATCTCTCTGTGAAAAATAAAAATAAAATCTTTAAAAAAAAAAAAAAAAGAAGAAGAAAAGAGGGGTGCCTGGGTGGCTCAGTGGGTTAAAGCCTCTGCCTTCGGCTCAGGTTGTGATCCCAGGGTCCTGGGATCAAGCCCTGCAGCAGCATCGGGCTCTCTGCTCAGCAGGGAGCCTGCTTCCCTTCCTCTCTCTGCCTGCCTCTCTGCCTACCTGTGATCTCTGTCTGTCAAATAAATAAATAAAATCTTAAAAAAAAAAAAAGAAGAAAAGAACAAAAACCATCTAAGATTTTAACAACAACAAAAAGCTCAATGGCTCCTGATTTCACTGTTACTTTGATTTTTTCTTAATGTTTAGCTGTGGAATGCTCTATTCCCCCTTTTGAAACCTGGATTCAAGTGTGGGCAAAATTTCTATTTGTTCCCTTTAGCATAGATGAGACAGAAAACAATTATTCCTACAGAGTCAGTATATTCTTATAACTTCTACAATCACTTTTGTAATTATTTAAGACCATTTTTCCCACCTATTCTTAGAGTAACAAATATTCAGAAACTTTCTTTTCCATGTTAGTTCTCTCTTCCTTTTACAGATGATAGAATCAAACCAATAAAGAGTTAAGTTTTGCTACAGAATTTAAACAAATTTTGGAGAGTGAAATAAACACCAAATATCAACACAAAATATCTAACTATTCTGACTTTAAAATTAATTTACATTTTTAAAGCTATGAAAGCATCTGAACTGGCCTCTTCTGACTTGAAAGAGGAAGCTGTCACACATGGTGTTTTAACGCGGTTAGCCAATTTTTACAATTTAAAGTGCTTCTACAGACTCTTACATGTATGACTCCTAAAGACTATTCAGAAAATTAAAATTATTTTATTACAATGAAAATGTTTAACAGAATACTAAAAAGAAAGCTAGTCTCAATTACCGTCACTCCAAAAATAAAGCTTTGTCCAACAAAGTAAATTTCAACTGCTTTAGTTAATAGGTTCCGAATTGCATCATTGTCCAGTGTTTCTGAAATTTCATTAGGATCCTGAATGTACCTTGATTGGAAAGAAAATGAAAATGTGAAGACAAAAGCTTTGAACTTTTAACTTGCCATAAAAAAAATAGTTAGTTTGAAAATGCAGCATAAACCTTGTGAGTGACATATAGAAAAAAAAAAAAAAGAAGATTTTAAAAGGTAGGCATTTTGCTCCCTCTAGTTTCCCATTGCTTAGAAAGTAAAAAATGATCAAGCGTGTATAAAGTGGATCCCTTCCTAGGAATCAAGCCCAGCATTTATTTGAAAAGCAGCAGTAGGAGTAGTAGTGGGATCTCTAGCCCTCAAAGCAGAGGGAAGTCTTTCTTCTTTTGATAATCCAGTTTGTTCTCAACTACAAGGAAATGGACAGGATTATCTTCTGGCAAGTAACAGAGTATTCTCGAGAGTAGGAGATGGAAGGGAAGAAAAAGCTTTAATCACTTATATCATTCTTACATCTCAGGACACCTCAATAGGTCAAACTATGCAGATGATGTTGCAGTGCAAGTGAAAGAAATGACAAATTTTCAACCTCTGGTATGCAAATATTCCCTCAACGGCTTCTTCCATTTTAAGGGACTTTAGCCACTTGAATACTAACCTCAGTCTGGATAATCCTTTAGTTTGAAACAATTTTACTTTCTTATCTTATATTCCTCTAATATGGATTAGAGTATTGTAAACTAATATTTTTACAACAGCTAAATTTCCCTGAAAAAAAAAGAGCCTAGCTTAACATTGTCATAATATGTAATGAGGAAATAAATACCTTTCTATTTATTTGATCACCTTTTAAAGGAACTGATAATCTGAGGTCAAGTGATTATCTTTCAACTAAATGCGTATTACCTTAAAAACATGTATCTTCAAATTCTACTGATACGCTAAAAGAGTAGCTAAGGAAAAAAAAATACTTTAAATAGTCTTACCTGTGCAAACCAGTGGCTGTAAGACCAAAAAATGCATCTAAGCAGCTTCCAAATACAGTAATGCCAAATAATTTGTTAGATTCTGCAACTTTTAAGGAAAGTTTGTATCTATAATTGGTATTTTCAGCTTTACCAGTAGAGCCACATTTTGGACAATGAGACCTGGGAGAGTGGAGGAAAAAAAAAAAGTACAGATGTTCACTATTTTTTTTTTTAAACCATGGAAAACAAATCTGGAAAAGTAAAGATTACAAATAATGTTTTGTGTACAAATGTACTTATATAACTCATATTCTTAAATGATTTCAGACCAGGATCTTTTCAATTTCTCTATTCATGAGAACTACTTTTCCTGACTTAAATTAAGTAGCACCAAATTGATAGAAAACTGAAGGAGTGCCTGGCTGGCTCAGTTGGTAGAGCATGCAACTCTAGATCTCAGGGTAGTGAGTTTGAGCCCCACAATGGGCGTGGAACTTACTTAAAAAAAGGAAAAATAAAACCTGTGTGCATGAGAGAAGGAGAGACAGAAAAGAAGAGGGAGAGGGAGGGAGAAAAAGAGAGAGGGTAAGGAAAGGAAAGGGGAGGTAGAAAGATATTCTTATTAGGTAGCTAAATTACCATTAACAAATTGAGGCATATTATGGAATTGGGGGGGGCAAAGTAAACAACGAAATGAGGACCACACCAACATAAGACCTGATGTTTAATGTCTATCTTTTAAGAGAATAATATCTGTTAAGAGAATGATGAATAATCTTGAAACATTTAATAAATATTGATATACAAAGTACCTAGTTTTCTTTTTCTCACCAATATAAGAACAACCTGTACTTTCTTTTACTCTTTGGAATATGCTGAGAATTTATTAGGTTACCAAAATTAGGTGTGAAACATTTTTAAAGTTGTTTTTAAGGCAATATATAACTATGGCCAAAGGCTTTCTTGGCAAAAACTACTGTGGTTAATTGTAACTCTACTGTTATGTACTAGTGGTCTGGTCTTGGGATAGTTACAAATTACTTAAACCTTGATTTTCTAATCTGTAAAAACAAAACAGGATTGAAGAATAAAATGTGACAAAGTGTAAGAAAGAAAATAAATAGGGGCACCTGGGTAGCTCAGTCAAGCGAGCACAGGACTCTTGATTTCAGCTCAGGTTATGATCTCTGGGTAGTGAGATCCAGCCCCAGGTCAGGCTCCGGGCTCAGCACAGCAGAGTAACTATTTGAGATTTTCTCTTTCCCTCTCCCTTTATCCCTCCCATCACTTGTGTGCACATGCTTGGTGCATGCTCTCTCTCTCTTCTCCAATAAACTCTTAAAAAAAAAAAAAAAAAAAAGTAAGGAAAGGATGTAGTGCAGATCTTGCCAAATTAATGTTGTCAGTCTGCTTCGTCCCCATAATTATACTAAATACTGTGATGATTACTGTCATTTCTAGTGTTTCTCTCCTTTCTAGTTTTCTGCAATGTCTTTAACTCTGATAGCCACTTTCATGTTCTTAATTTAGCAAACTGACCTCTTAATACATCTTATGGTAATGGTTAATCCTAGAATTTTATTCTTCCTTCATGACCCTAATGATCTGGCTTAAAAATGAAAGGCAAAATGCAAATAGAAAATAATGTTAGAGATAGTTGTATAATTTTGGTTACTGCCAGAAAGCCACCAGGGGGAGCCTAAAATCCATAGCTCACAAGGTGACTATTTTGAACAAAGGTTAATCCTTTGTTTAAATTACTGATTCACCATCACTAGATCTGTGCTAATTATTTTTTTGCTTTTGCTACACTGAAAATGGCTGCATGCCAATCCATTCATCTATCCTTACTCTTACATATTAATAATACATTCAGGTCTAATGTTAACCTCTCGGCAAATCTTGGAAAAATATGCATCAGCATTTTTGCAGTTTACAAATATTTTTAAGCAGCCCAGGAATTTCTATGCATATTGAAGTTTAAAAACCTCTAATCTATTAGTCATACTGACATTTATTTTAATCCAGCTTTATTCCTCTTGGATTATACATATTTATTATGTTAAATATTATAATGATAATATAAATATATTAAAGTGTATATAATTTAGTGTGTATATGCATTAATACTAAAAACCTAGTTTTTGTTAGACTATCATTGGTCTTCTGCTTGCAAAACAGTTCATCATTAGCCTTACAGTTCTTACAGTTATCATAAGACATCACTGAAGGAAAAACTACAGGCTAGGAATTGAAATCCTTAGATTTGGGTCATAAAATTCACCTCAATTGCTCCATTTGTAAATACCTTGTTTATTTTGTTAAAATAAAGATTCTGATTCATTAGGTTTGGGACAAGACCCAAGATTCTGCTTTTCAAATAAGCTTCCAGATGAGCTGATACAGCTGTTTTCAGACCACCTTTTGAGAAGCAAGGGTAGAGACAACACATTCAAAACAGTCCCCTCATTTAACTTCTAGAGGCACATTTTCCAAAAACATCATTTGTTAATGGAACAGCAGTCTTCAAATTTTTTGGTCTCAGGGAGGGGCAGGGAGCCCGGGACTCCAGGATCATGACCTGAGCCGAAGGCAGTCACTTAACCAACTGAGCCACCCAGGTACCCAGGCCCCTTTATATTCTTAAAAACTGAGAATGTCAGAGAACTTCTATGTGTCTAATATCTACCCATATTTTTAACTGAATATGAGATATTAATGAAAATAAGAAATTAAAATTGGGAAATCTAAAAAAATATTTATTAATCTACTCAAATAATAGATCCATTGCGTGGTTAACAACAACAAAAAAATAATCTTTATGAAAAATAACTGTGTTCCAAAATAAAAAAATTAGCATTAAGAGAAGGGCATTGTTTTATAGTTTGTAAATTTCTTTAAAGTCTGACTTAATAACTACTGCTGGATCCTCATATTTCCTTCTTTGCTCAATCTGTTGTATACCTAAATAGTTCAGTCAGAACTCCCTTACCCAGGGCTTCTTAAGCTCTGGGAAAGAGGGGGCAGTGATGGCATTCTGGATACAAATTCCACTGTTAATCTGAAGGTAATATAGTGATTAGGTAATGCAAACAGCAGCCAAATGTTTAGGGTTGAATATGTTTCTGCCACTAACTAGCTAGCTGTGTGATTTAGGGCATGTTACTTAACTTTTCTAAGCTTTAATATTCTCCTTTGAAGGCTGACATTAATAGCATCACTCACAGGGCTGTTGTATTAAAAGATAAGCTTATAAAGCTCCCAGCATAGTGCTTAGCAAATGGTCAACATTCATTAATGTTATCTATTGTTATTACCAGACCAAAGAGGCAATAATGGCAATATTGTTCAACGTATATTTTTGTTGCAGGTTATCTTGATAAGAAATAACTTGGTAAAAAGCGAACAAAACAATTTAAAAAATATTTCACATGTATTGACTACTGATTATATATCACACAATGTTCTAAGCATTTTGTGTATATTAACTCAAGGTCTTATAAAAACCCTATGACACAAATATAACCCTCCCCATTTTGAAAGCCCAGATAATTCAAGTGACAGGGTTGGGAGTCTGGCTCCAGAGAATTATGCTTTTTAATCATCATGATATATTACAATAAGTATACTTTTTAAAATAATCTTTTTAAGGTTTTATTTATTCACGTGACAGAGAGGGAGAGTACAAAGCAGGGAGAGCAGCAGGCAGAGTGGGAGGGAAAAGCAAGCTCTCTGCTGAGCCAGGAGCCAGATGTGGGACTCAATCAGGATCCCTACCTGAGCCAAAAGCAGCCGTTTAACATAACAAACTGAGCCACCCAGGCATCCCTGCAGTAAGTATACTTATAAACACTATCATAATGTCATTTATTCATTCACTTAACAAGTTTTTCTTTTTTTTTTTAAATTATTTATTTATTTATTTGACAAAGAGAGAGAGATCACAAGTAGGCAGAGGCGGGAGAGTGGGGGTGGTGTAGCAGGCTCCCTCTGCTGAGCAGAGAGTCTGATGCGGGGCTCGATCCCAGGACCCTGAGACCATGACCTGAGCCGAAGGCAGAGGTTTAACCCACTGAGGCACCCAGGCGCCCCTTCTGTGTATTTTCTATGAACTAGACCTTTGCGCTGGATGTTAAGGATTTAATGATGACTAACACAAACAGGGTGTTTCTGAGTTTACAAATGAATGCTTGAGAGAATGGCTCAATAAAAGAACAGCGATAACTACTAGAAGGATCTCTTCTCTTAGTCTACATAGGGGCTGGAATTGCTAATCCTTCCCCATTAAATGCTAACTTGACTATTTAAGAATATTGCTGGCACAGTATTTTTACTTACTTACTACCAAATACTTACTATATATTCTCTCCTCTAGGCAGAAAGAAAAGTATTCTTTAAAAAAAAAAAAAAAAATTATTTATGCAAGTTGAGGGGAGGGGCAGAGGGAGAGGGAGATTGTCAAGCAGACTGCCTGCATGACCTGAGCTGAAACCAAGAGTTGGACCCTTAACCTACTGAGCCACTGAGGTGCCCCAAGTATTCTTTTTATTTATTTATTTATTTATTTATTTGAGAGAGAGAGAGGGAGAAAGAGAGCACACACGTGAGCACAAGCAGGGGGAGAGGCAGAGGGACAAGCAAAATCCCTGTTGAGCATGGAGCTCACTACAGGGCTCCATCCCAGGACTATGAGATCATGACTTGAATGGAAGGCAGTTGCTTACGTGACTGAGCCACCCAGCCCCAGAAAGAAAGTATTCTTAAGGAACTCCAACCCTAATCCTGACTTATACTTTAAAAATCAAAGAACCTTAGACTTTCAGGTATAATTGGCCTGCATCTCAGGACCACAGTGTTGTGTGTCAAGCTGTTGAAAGGTACAGAGATTTCTCTAATAGTCCCTTTTCTGAAGGAATTTATTTATTAAAAAAAAAATAATCTGGGTATAAAGTGAAAATAAACAAATAATAAACAAACAAACAAATAAACCCTACACCATTCCAGGGATATCCCAGAAGTGGACTAAGTTTTTGCATCAGGATTGGATTTATTCTGGAGAAGGTATTTGTCTTCTCTAAAGCAGGTACTTAGCAAAGGCTTGGAGGTAACCTGAACACCCCCACCACCGCCCCACCCTAGATGATTACCAGACAATTCTATTCTGGATTTAAAGAACCAACCCAAGAGAATCTGTCCTGGTATATGGTGATTTTTTTTTAAATAATTTATAACTTTAATATAATCTAGTTCTACAACTTACTAAACAAAAGTACAGTTCTGTCTGGAGGTGTTTTCACCTTCAGCACATTGGGTAGGTTCTTCTCTGGAATGAATTTTCTGATGTCTAAGGATCGCTGAACTCCATCTGTAGGCTTTCCCACAGTCGTTACATATAAAAGGTTTCTCTCCACTGTGCATTCTCAGATGCTGACCTAGATATGAACTCTGACTGAGTCTTCCCAGTGTCATTATACTCAGAGGGCTTCTCTTCTCAATGAATCCTCTGATGCTGAATAAGATGAGCACTCCACCTGAAGGACTTCCTATACTCATGACATTTGTAGGGTTTTTCTCAACTGTATGAATACTCTGATGCTCAACAAGGTCTCAGCTCTGGTTAAAGGTTTCCCCACAGTTGCTACACTTAAAGTGTTTTTTTCTAGAATGAATTCTCTGGTGGATTATAAGGCATGAATTATAAATGGAGACTTCACCACATTCACTATATTTATGGTCTTCCTTCCCTGCGGGAGTTTTCTTATGGGTGTCAATCACCTGCCTGAAATGTTTCCACTGGGCAGGGGACTGACTCAGTCTCTCCAATTTGGGATTTCTCTGTTGCTGCTCTAAAGTGCCCTCAACTTCAGAGGTAGCTTCAAATGTAGAGGTGCTGGTGGTGAGTTTTTCTGAGAACACCTGTGATTCCACTTCAGTAATGAGTGGTTTTAACAGTGATCCTTTGTCCCTAGACTCTGGGTTATCTTCACTCTCTGGGAAAGGCTGGGTCTCCTGAGGTACACACTTGAGCTGGGCTTCCATGCTTGGTGCCTCTTCTGCGCATGGTTCTTTCTGTGCAGGTCCATGAGCCAGGCCTGGGACCTGGAGGTGATCAGATACCACTAGGTCTGTGTGGAACCACAACTTACAAGGAGACTTAGAGACTCCTTTCAGAGTTAGCACAAGATGAAGGAAGAATAGCTAGAGTCTTGTTCAGGGCTTGAGGGTAGAAAAGACAGAGACAGAAACATCTACTAACCGCTCTACCTTGCCTCAGAGAGATTTGAATGTGGCAACTCTCCCTACTGCTGTCCCTCTGTCCAGCCTGAAGGCTAATGCTCTGGCTCCCACAACAGATCACGTGTCCCCTTCACATCTGTAGTCCTGGCTCAACAAGTCCTTTCCCTAAACACTAAAGCACAGTTAGTCTCCTTTCCATTCTTGGGATGATGTATGGTATGGTGAATTTAATCCTTATTTGCTGTTGAGCTATAGGAAATCTACAGTGTACACACGTATTTCCTCTCTTATGCTTACAGACTTTGCTTTTACCTTTTGGAGACCAGGATTATCCGAGAGAAGCACTTCTGACATGAAGGATATGTAAAACTGGAATTCTGGAGAGCAAGAACTGAGGCCAAAAGAAATTTTCTTCCTCTATTCATATGTTCTCACTGCAGCCTGCAAAACAAAATAGCCATAGGATGAATGGAAAACCTTTCATTGTATGTACATAATTCACTTCTTACGAAAACAACTTAGCCTCCACTGTAAAGCATTCAAATAGGTGTCTTTTGTGGTATGTGTCAAGATATTGAAAAACTCATTTTATTTTTCTGCCTAATTAAAAGTGTTAGTAGCAAGAAAATATGATTTAAAATAGAGTAGCTCAAACAAATTTTCTGTTTTTAAATAAATGCTGCATCCCTGTAATTCAGGAATGATATAATTTAATCCTTTTGACAACTTTAGAACAGCTTTAAGAACTTATTTCTTCCGTTAACTGGAAGGAACTTAAATAAACTTATATGATTCTTTTAAAGAACCTAAATTGGGTAATGGTGCTTTTAGGCTGAAAAAAGAAAAATCCCTTTACTAGATTTCAGTGTATATATTTTTATACAACTTAAAGAAAAAAAAAAGACAATTCTGATTCTGCAAACAGACAAATAAAAATGTTACATAGTCAAATGAGAGATTTAAGATCCTTTTATAAAACACTCAGAAGTAGAATAATGTTCTCTTTTTAAAAAATCAATGTTGGTTTATCAAAATTTTAAAAATGGATTAGCTTATTTATTGCATGATATAAATTTTTGAAATTAAAGCTTCTGTACATGTTCAAGATAGAACTTTATCATAAATTTTTCATTTGTAAACATATAGAAAAGGTTTCAATTTCTGAAAATGAGTGGAACTGTTTCTGTGACTGCCATTAGCAAAATCAGACAAAATGGAAATTAGTTTAAAAATCATAATAGACTCTTTTAGATATCATTTTTCCTAAGGATGACCATAAATGCAGAAATGTGTTGACTATGGAAGGGAAATCTAAAGTGATACCAATTCTAACAAGCAAAACATTTCTGTGAAAATAAAATCTTGCCACCTAAGGCAGTAAGATGAAAACTTGTAAAGATGAAACATAAAGGGATTTTTATAAACCAATGACCTATGTTATTAGAGGGAACATAGAAAAAATAAAAAATCTAATCCTAACTCTTTGTTCTTTGTTGTCATCTTTGTTTTGGGACCCTCAGGATACATGATTAGTAAGGTTCTACCACAAGAAGACATGTAATCCCAGATTTGGTTGTCATCTAGGTCACATGGCAATCTCTAAGGACAAAGTAGAGTAGAGGAATGGAATACAAGGGTAAGACAGGAAGGTCACAAAATACTGCATTAGTGCTCCTAACCTCAAGTTCCTTTCCAACACCACAAACGATGGAATGTAGGTCAGCAAAGGCATCTTCCCTCTACATCTCCTCTAAAATCCAGTTTGTGGAAGGGTGTAACATGGTGGTACAGCTACTTATGAGCTTTGGGAGATAAAGTAGGGCAAAGCTCCCTACCTGAAAAATGTCAGCCTTCTTAAAATTGTGCTATTTAGAATGAACCCTAAGTTTCTTAGAATAGCCTATGAGGCTCTTGGTCATCTAGCCCTGCCTCCTTACCTCACCCTGTAACATTCTCCTGCTTAATCTCTGCACTTCAATCCTTGCTACCCTTCTTTCTGCTCCTCAGACACACCAATTTCCCTCCTCAGGTTTTTGTACTTTTCTCTTTGCCTAGAGTATTCTTCAAATAGTTGGCTCATTCTCATCCTTCAATCTGTAACTCCAATATAACGCCTCAGAGAGCTCCACTTTATCTCAAGTAGACACACCCTTCTTCTTAATTTTTTATGACATCACCCATTTTATTCCTTCATAGTACTAATCCTGCTTGTGATATATCCAACAATGAAATTGCATATATCACCTTATTTTTGTTTGTTCTACCCCTACTAGTCTCAAAGTTCCTCGAAGAAAGGGATGTGGTCTATCTTGTGTTCTACTATATACCCCAGGGCTTAGCTCAAAGTACATTTTTTTTTAAGATTTTTATTTATTTATTTGAGAGAGAGAGAGAGAGAGAGAAAGAGAGCGAGTATGATAGGGGAGGATGTCAGAGGGAGAAGCAGACTCCCCATGGAGCTGGGAGCCCAATGTGGGGCCGGATTCTGGGACTCCGGGATCATGACTAGAGCCGAAGGCAGTTGCTCAATCAACTGAGCAACCCAGGCGCCCACAAAGTATGTTCTTAATCCATATTCACTGAATAAAAAACTATAAGCAGAATTTTGCAATTTAAAGAAAAAATTTTATAGGAGTAGGTATATGCAACATAATAGATTTCCTTCCCTTTTTATTTAAAGCCCCCTTTAAAAAGTCTTTCTCTATTAACAAAGAGGTCTGACATTTGTTTTCTTTGTCTAGTCATTTACATTTGGTTTTATTTTCCCTAACACCTCTTTCCTCGGCTCTCTCTTGTTATTTAAGTGTTAGTAATTTATGCTAAAGAGAACACAAAAAAATAATCTTGAGTTGTAACCCTTGTTCTCTTCCCTAACCCTGAACACTCCTCTACTACAATGCGTTTTACATTTCTCTGTCTCTGCTTCTTTTCCTTCCTCCTCTGTTTAAAATGTTCTTTCACTTTCCTGAATAATGCTTATTCTTCTTTAAGAAGTCTTCTTAAGGGCCTTTTTCTCCAAGAAGCTTTCCCAGGTAAAGGACTCTATTTTTTAATTTGCCACTTATCATATCCTAATAAACTTATCTGTTTAATATTTTCTTCTGGAACAGAGTAAGATCTTAGAAGTACCATCTCATTATATCCCCAGGACCAAGCTCAAAAACTGTTGATCTGAACTTCAGCTGTTAACTTCCCTCCTGATTTTCAGCCTTCTTCCTAAGCTGGTTTTACCATACACCATTAAATATAAAACCCAATTTTACCAAATCACAAAATAATCTTATATTTGTATACATACACACCAGCAGGCACAGAGTAGTTTGATATACAGTACCGTATTTAAAACTTACTTTAAGCATTTGCATTATATCCTCATTTCCATTTTCCCCCTTAATTGTGGTCATATAATGAGCAGAGACTATCTTCTTTAGGGCTCTAAAATAAAGTTTTATTTTGTACCACCACTATATGGGGAACTTATATCAAATCATATTCTTGATACAACTGTTATCAAACTAAAACTTTAGGAAATGGATTAAACCTTAAAGATAACTAGGATACTGTGCTAAATGTTATAGAAAAAACAATGCAAAATAAGATGCTTACTAATTGGGCAGACAGCTCAACAACAAATGAAAACACAAGCAGAAATATTTGGGATTAATTTCTAAATTAATTGTGCAAGCACTAATTGCTGTGTTTTTAAGTTGGGTCAACTGTCTTTATTTAAGGGTCTATTGCCCTCTAGCGGGTCAAATAAGTATGTCTAAAAAAATGACAATATTTACAACTTAAAGGCAAATTTGAGAACTAAAGTGAAAAAGGTCAGTCAACTATTTTTACTATTTGTGTTTCACCTGGTAAGCCCCAGAAAATGGCAAAAGGACTTCTCATTAATTGTTCAGTAGACAAAAATCCAGTAAAATCCTTTCAGGCAGCCACTGTTATTTTTTGCTGTTTTTACAGTGTTTCCTTTATGACACTTGTCATCTAATTTATCTCTCTCTCTACTGCTTGACTTGTAGAATCATGTTTGATAGAGAACTGAATGAAACATCAGGAACAAGTAAATACCGAAGTTATTAAAATCTTACAATGGACTTGGGAACAATTTCATAAATAGTACCTCTTGCAATTTATTTTTCTTCTTGATTTTCTTGGGAAGGATGGTGAACAAGCATTTAATTTCTTTCAGCTCTATCACAGCCAGAAAATCATATTCCAGTTCAATTTATCAGTTATTCATTGTACAGCTGCTAAATACCAGGTACTGGGGGATAAGTGATGGGCAAAATGGACAATAATCACACAAAAAATTTAATAACATGGCAAATTCTATAAAAGAAATATACATAATGCTATGAGAAAATATGAGGGGACTAATCTAGTCGTAGCTTGGAGGATGGAGAATAGTTAGGCAAATACATAATCTTTTTCTGGAAACAATTTTTCACAGTTGTCAGATTAAAGGTGATTTTAATTTTCTTTATATGTTTAAAGTATTTTGAAAACGTATTATGTTTATACTTTAAAAAATGAATAAATATAATAAAAATACTAGGTAGTGAACTTAGAAATAACATACAAAGAAAGCCTTGGGTCCTCTCCATCTCTTACACTTAAAAGTAGAAACAAGGAGGTTGAGATGGGGGAGGGGGAGAGAAAAATGTATGTTAGGATAGGTTGATGGGAACTAATTAGGACCTCAGTTAGCTTTTGTTTTGAAGTCCCAGATTTCCCAGGAATGTCCAAGAATGAAAAAGACTGACTGAGATTTATTAAAATACGTGGGGTCCAGTATTTAACATAGAATACATGCTTTCTTTCTAGTCAAGCTATATGGGGATCTAAACCATATCCAAAGATGTTTTATTAATTTACCATGAAAAATTACAGTCACAGGGAAGGGACACAACTTAAACACACATTTTCTTTTGGGTATAACTATATGTTAAACCAAATTAGAAAGAGGAAGTTGCTTGAAAAAGGGGTATTAGGTGAATCAAATATTTTAAGGGAATTAGGCTAATATAGTTGATGTGTTCTTTCCTCACTAGAGATGGTTTTGTCAGTGGGCCCAGATACAAAACTCATTAATCACCATCCATTTTCATACTAGCCAAGTGGTTCTCAAACTTTAGTGTCCATCAAAATCACCGGGAGGGCCTGATAAAAGGACTTCTGGGCCCCAACTTGAGTTTGATTCAGTAAATCTGGGATGAGGGCCAGAGAATTTGCACGTCTCACAAGATAATGCTTATGTTGCCCACACTTGAAAATAATTGGCCTAGCCATTGAGGCTGTCTGATGGTGAACAACACTTGTGATTAATGTGGTTACAGTTAAGTCATAAAGCTTGAGAGTATTACAGTCTCTTTTAGATTATTTTGTAAATCTTTGCTCTATTATCTGGAGACTTTTTTTTTTTTTTAAAGATTTTATTTATTTATTTGACAGACAGAGATCACAAGTAGGCAGAGAGGCAGGCAGAGAGAGAGAGGAGGAAGCAGGCTCCCCGCCGAGCAGAGAGCCCGACGCGGGGCCCGATCCCAGGACCCTGGGATCACGACCCGAGCCGAAGGCAGAGGCCCCAACCCACTGAGCCACCCAGGCGCCCCATCTGGAGACTTTTTATCTAAACTCCTTCACTACCAATTTCCTAGAAGACACCTCAATATGAAAAACCACGGCACCTGGGTGGTTCAGTTGATTAAGTGTCTGCCTTCCGCTCAGGTCATGATCCCAGGGTCCTGGGATCCAGTCCTGTGCTGGGCTCCCCAGAGAGTTTGCGGCTCCCTCTGCCCCTCCCCCCACTCATTCTCCCAATCTCATTTGTTCTTGCACTCTCTCTCAAATAAATAAAATCTTAAAAACAAAACAAAAACCATGCCACTATATGCACATACAATGACATAATTTTTTCTCCTTTGGGCTAGACTAGAAAATCTAGAATAATTCTTATTAAATGTTAGATTATGAAGAAAAATTTAATTGTTTAACATTGTTGAGGACATGAATTCCTGTCCTCTTCAAGGTGCTTTTAGTTGCAGTAAGAATCAAAGTGACATGAGACAGATTAACAAGAAAATCAACTTTAACAGCATGTGTACAGAGGGAATTCACACAATCCTGAAAATTCCAAAGACAGTCAGGCAAAATGAGGTACATATGTCACCCTGAACTAAGTAGAAGTGGGTAGGGGTCCAGGACTTCCTCCGAGAAGGCATGCAATCCTCAGAAAAAAATTAAAAAGGGTCAATGTTTGGCAAACAAATGTTTGCTGGGCCACTCAGAAACAATGGGAATAAGAGAGGGCTTTGATCAAACAGGCCTTGCTAGGTTTCTCCTTTCTACCATACCTTACTATGTATCACAATGTGGAGATAGCTCTCATCTTGGATGAGGTCCTCTATCTACATTCTTTTAAGGCAGTTACGGGGGGAAGTAAAGGGCTCTTCTTGAATCTGCTAGGTTTTGATTGCTTTTTAACTCAAAATAATCTTCATGCCAGAGTGCCCCATCTTGGGGCAGCCTCTATACTCCCAAAACTGTTCTTGCTGTACAAGAAAATCTGTCACATTGTTGCTCTCAGATCTCCTGTTTCATATTACACAGGCCCAAGAGGCCTCAGCTATTTTAAGTTGTTCACTTAAAACTATCTAAATGGTCACCCTCAAGGGTGCATACTTGTCTAATATTTCTAAAAGTAGTCAAAACAAGTCCTTGAGAAATGATTTACTGACATTAACATGAAAATTCTGGAAAGGGATGAGAAGGCAGGAGACAGAAAACTAAACAAACAAAAAACAAAACCTCTTTTATTTGGAGAAATATTGGTGAAAAATACTTTAAAAACACTACCCAAGAAGGGGCTGCTGTCCGGCTCAGTCTGTAGAGCATGTGACTCTTAATCTGAGGGTCATGAGTTCAAGCCTCATGTTGGGTGTGGAGCCTATTTAAAACAAAACAAAATAAACCCTAACAACAATAACAAAAAATCCAAGAACCACCCAAGAAATTCTTAGTGAGTACCACAGTTTGTCTACTGAATTTGTGGTAAATGTAATACTATTTTAGGGATGGGGAGGAGGAAAGAGTTACAGACAAAAAAACACAGGCTCTTGTGTTCAAGACACTTATAAACTGTTCGCTAAGACAATGTGTAACTACTAAGGAAGTGACACAAAGGTACATACTATATCTGCAAGCTCCAGACTTCCACACCCAGGGGACAGTTATGGAGAGTCAACTATTTTCACTTCTTATAGATACTTCAAGTTTTAATAGGTAAAAAACTTGAATTCTTAGTTTTCTCTTAAACTTCTTTGTAAAGACCGCTTTTAGACAACAGGCTTGAGCAGAGGTATGTACCGCAAGGCAAAAGGGCCCAGTGACCACTTGGCTGAATACAGACAAGCCTATCAGGTGACCTACCTCAAAATATCCATCGTCCCTAACAGACCAATGGGCTACTTACAACCAGGAACCGTTACCAAAAAGTTTCAAAGTACCAAAGTACCAAAAAGAAAAAATTCTGTATGTCTCCATACCTCTTCACCTTCCTTCTTGAAATAACAGCCCCACCCTCTTGTGGAGGATGTCTCTTCTTTGCTGTCCTGCCTGCCACTCGTTTGTGGTATATTCAGTAAACTATCTCCTTTGTGCTGTCTTGGGTGAATTCTTTCACTGCCTGTGCTACCCATTTCCAACCGATCATTGCCCCACATCTGGAGGCCCCAATCTGATCAGACAGACACCACATTCTTTTTTTTTTTTTTTTTTACAGTTTTCTCCATCTCAGCAAATGGCACTACTCTCCAATCAGTTAAGTCAGGTCAGTTACCTAGGAATCATCTTTCATTCCCTTTTCCCTCAAATCCCACATTATATCCATCTGTATGTCCTCGGATCTATTTCCATATCTAAAAACCACCATCCACTTCCCCCCATATATTCTGCCACCACCTTAATTCAAACCACCATCACCTATTACTTCTGCTGCTGCAATAGCCTCTTAACTGCATGATCTGGTCGCTGCTCATCTCTCAAGGCCCATTTCATCACCTGTCCTTTCTGAATACATTTCAAGCAGCACCGGTCTTTCCTTAAGTTCTAGAACACTCAGGTGCCAAGCTCTTTTCTACCTTAGGGCCTTTGCACAACCTATTCATTCTGGAATGTTCTTCCTTCTATTGCATGGCTGGATCATTTTCATCTTTTGGGCCTTACTCTAAGAGTCAACTCCTCTGTAAAAAGAAAACCACAGACCCAAAATCGAGTCCATTTAGGCAGGGTCCCCAAATTGATGTTTAACACCTAATCGAATTGCAGTTTTCAACCTTCTGCAGAAATATAGTCTTAACTGGTCAGTTAGGATCAAAGCCAACAAGGGCTCTCTCCATCTTATCAAAGGTAATCAGCATGGTAAGACTTCTGCCCCCCCACCAGCAGGGAGAGTGACCTTGCTTGGAACAATCCTTTCTTTTGCTAATAACTTTCTAGCCCTACCCTCTTTCCCATAAAAACCTATTTTGTACAACCCTCCCGGAACGCCCTTCTACTTGCTACTAAGATGCTACCTGAATTATTTAATAAAGCTGAATAGATCTTCAAATTTACTTGGCTGAATTTTGTGTTTTAAGACCTCAAAAAGGCCATCCCAAACCAACCTAACTCAGTTTCCCATTATCCTTAACTCCATCCATCAAAGGTTTAAGTTGTATTTGGTGAGGAATCTAACTTGTTCACCATTGTAATACCACCTAGTAACTCTTGGCAAAGGAAAGCACTTAAAACTACCTGCAGAATGACTAACTACTGGGTACTCTGTGACCCAGTCTTGCAAGGTCAGAAAAGGCTTCCTGACTTAACAAAATACAGGTTAAGGAAGGAGTAAAAATTGGCCAAGGTGGGGATGGGGTTAGGTCTGGAGGTGAGGTGGGTTGGTGCATTTGAGGAATTCAAAAAACACATTCCTTCCACAGGGCTGGAGCCTAGGGCTAGAGTGGTGAAAAACAAAGCGCAGAGGTGCACAAAAGCTAGATGAGAAAGGCCCTGTAAAATATGTGAAGGAGTTTAGACTTAAACCTGAGAGCAAATAGGAGGCAACAAAGTTTTTAAATGTGTGTGGCGGGGGGGGGGGGGTGCCCTGACCAGATCTGCGACTTATCTTACAGCCTGGCAATGCGGAGACTGGATTGGAAAATAACACAATTGAAGTAAAAGCCGCTGGGAGGCTAGTCGCCTACCTATGTAGCAGTCTTGGTATAAATTGAATGCATTTGAGATATTCAGAGACTGGTAAGGACGAGCTGAATGTGAGACAAGGAAGGAATCTGGAAAACTCTTAAGTTTCCGGTTTGAGCACACTGATAAGCACTTTTCCCTCTAGGCCATCAAAGCAGTTTGAAAAGACCCTTTTTCCCCGCACCTGGGTGGCTAAGTCGGTTAAGCGTCTGCGTTGGGCTCAAGTCAGGATCCCAAGGGTCCTGGTATCGAGTCCCGCACTGGGCTCCCTGCTTGGCGGGAAGCCTGCTTCTCCCTCTGCCCTTCACCCCACTCTTGTGCTCTCTCTCACTCTCTCAAATAAATATATAAAATCTTAAAAAAAGAAAAAGACCCCTTTTCAGCACGCATTACTCGGCATAGCCCGCAAAATCTCTAATTCTGAACACTCCAAAAGCAGGAGTAGTACTTTCCCTTTTTGTATTACCGGTTCCAGACGCTCACCCACATCTAGCTCGATGGCTTAGTAAATGTTGAGTAAACGCTAGCTGAACTCTTATCAACAGCAGTGCCTAAAATTTAAATGACTGACCTTTTTCTCTTTATTCTCAGAAACCTTTTACAGAAAAGACTAACTCCTGAAAAAAAAAAAAAAAAACATAGAATGTCCTATTCTCATTTATAACGACATTGAGGACCTCGTTAGGAGTCTCGCCCTTTGCGCGTCCCGAGAATCTCTTCCCATAGTTCCTCACCTTAAGCTGAGGACGGAACCTGCCCGGGCAAGGCTCGATGGTGCAGACCCCCAGGACTTAGCGACCACCCAGGCGCCTTCCAATCGAATCTCCCGCGTCCTTTTCCGCCGGAAGTGACGCTTTGGCAGTGGTTCCTCACAGCCAATCAGAAGAAGGCGCCGCCGAGGGTGGAGATTGAACACTGCGTTCCGTGAGTTTTTGGGAACGACCATTTTCGTCAAACTGTGGGTAGAGACAGCGTTTGGCGAATGTTCTTCTCTGACTAGTGGAGTCGTGGCGTAGTCTACAAAGTTGGTTTTGGGGGTAGTATAGGGATCCCAAGAGGTGGTGGCAGCACCCCTCCAGTCGGGGCTCAGCGGGGTGACTGGAAGGAGGAGTGGAAGCTGGGTAAAGGGGTTGGTGGCGAGATGAAGACGGAAGGGGGTGAGGAAGCGGGACCTGAAGCGGGCTGTCCGGAGCCGGGAGAAGAAAGGGGGCGTATCCTGGAAGAAGGGACCAGGACGTAACTTGACTCGGGGCTATGTGGGCCCCGGCGACTCCAGTTAAGGGATGGGTTATGTGGGCAACATGGAGGTTTGGGGTGACCCATGAACAGAGTACCACAGGAGGTGGTTGACTGACTTAATGGAAGTGGGGTGCAAGGAGCCAGACCGAGCGGTCTTGCGGAGTGACCCAGTGTAAGTCTCTACACCTCTCTTGGGGCCTCAGTTTCTTCATCAGTAAATGGGAGGGGCAATCATACACGACACACTGATGCGTAAGTTAGATGAGTTGATGTGTGTGCCATTATGTCTAGCGATATAGTGACCTTAGAGAACGCTCAAGAAATTGTCATGGTAGCTATTATTATTATCTTATGGTTTTGCGGAGGGCAAGGGGTGTGGCAATGGAATTGAGGCCAGGGAACAGCCGGAAAGGTGGATCTGTGGAGCGCTCTAGGAAAGGATGGGATTCTGGCGGTCAGATAGGAGGTAGTCCAAGGATGATAAGGGTCGGCTTGGGCTGTAACCGCGATGAAGCTGGACTCTATAGGGGCCTGCACGAGAGGAACAAAAGTTGCCGCGCCCTCGGGTTCGGGGGCGGTGTGGTTTGGGGGACCAGGTGTGGGCGGTGTTGCCTCGGGGATGAGTGGCTTTGGGCTTCACCGGGGAGGAGCTTATCTGCGGTGGGCGGAGCTGTGGTTGGGCTCGGCTCTAGCTCGCTGCATCTACCGGTCTCGCTCCCACCCGCACTGCAGCCGCCTGCTTGAGGCATGGGGCGTCCCACCGTCCTGCTCCTGCTCTTGGCTATCCTGACGCCCGGGGCCGCCTTCCATGTACCGCCGGCCATGAAGGCCCTCAGCAGCCTGCGCTGGTCAGCCAGTTCCACATTCCGCCGTACTGTTGCCAAGAATTACTCGGTTCACTACATCCAACAGAAGGTAAGACGGAGCGGGGTGGGCGTGGGGGAAGACTTGAAGTTTCGAAGTCTCCGGTGTAATAGACCCGAGCCTAGGCACCGTAGCCCACCCGGACTTTCAGATCCCTAATGCCTAGGACTTGTTCGATCTTTGGCTCACAACTCCCAGAGGGTGACACTAAGTTTCAGTTGTGTTTAATATCTCTCCTCCCGTTACCAGTAATATAACATCAATCCTGGTTCCACACTTTCTTCTGTAATTGGTTATGATAGTCACTTCAACTTCTTCGGCTCTCAGAGGATGCCCTAATTCAAATTCCCCTGACCTTCCGTCAAATTAAAATTATTTAATGCCAACTCTGTCTCCTACTCCGTGGTGACAGTCATCCTTTGTCCCTAAGCAGCCTCTAAATACATGTTTCCAATATCTTACTAGGTAATATTTAGTATTCAACCTAAAACGCCAGCCTGTCATCTCTTGCTTAGCTCAAAGTTGATTTTGTAACCCTTTGATTAAGAGTTTTTAACCATTCCTATTCTCCATAAGACTGAACTTATGTGTAGCCCATGCTTGTAGAGGAAATAGTAGAAGAGAGTCAAGATTTGAGGGTAGTAGGTTCTGAACTATGGTTCTGAAGCTTGAGTTTAGAAGTTTAAAATAGCCTTGATGCCTGTGCTTGGCTGAAGCATAAGGCACTCTGACAAGCCTGGATAAAAAAGTACATCCTGCGTAAAATGACAGGATCTCTTATCGTTCTTTATTTCTGGGAGACTCCGTAAAGATAGGCAACGTTTAGGGAAATGTGTGGATTAGAAAGAATTTAAGAGTCTGAGATTTGGCTTTTGGAGTTGAATAGAACAGCATACCGCTCTGTTAGCTCTGTGACCTTGGGAAAGTTACAGTACTTCTCTGAACCCAGTTTCTTGGGGTGCCTGGGTGGCTCACCAGGTTCAGGGTCCGCCCTAGGCATTGGTCATGATCCCTAAGGTCCTAGGATCGGGTAGGGCTCCTGCTTAGCAGGAGTCCTCTTTTTCCTCTCCTGCTCCTCCTCCACTCTTGCTCTCTCCAGCTTGCACACTCTCTCTCTTTCTCTCTCAAGTACATAAATAAAATCTTAAAAAAAAAATGAACCCAGTTTCTTGATCTGGGGATTTGATAATGGTTAAATGGACAGATGACAAGTCCCCAGCAGAGAATTTGGCCCTAAATTTTGAATTTTGGTAGAGGGATTGTATGAATTTGTAACTTATAAGAACTTATTTTTAACCCAGAAATTTAAATTACAGTTTATGAGGAACAGAAAGCATTTTATTTCAGCAGAGGTACCAGGAAACAGGGGACTTTTATTTTTTTTTATTTTTGAAACGGGACTTTTATTCAGACACCTTATTTAAATTAAATCTGTAGGGTACTGTTCTTCATTTGTAAAATGAGAGGGTTGAATAAGGAACAGCAAAGTACACACTCTACGGAGGAAAATTAAGGGCTTTGGAGGAGCTATCTCGGGGTTGGTGGGTGGAGGCCCAAGTGGAGGCCAAGTTAGGGTGTTCTAGCAACCCCTCTCTCCCTGAACTCTTTGAGCCTGAGCTTTATGCTTTGGTTTATTTCATATATTGGGATTTTATATATGATTATTTGCAGAGTTTTACTGATAAAGTAAAATTGAAGGGGAACTACTGGAATGAGGATCTCTGAAATCTTTTTTAAAAGTGATGAAGGGGCACCCAGGTGGCTCAGTTGATAGTGTCCCACTCTTGATTTTGGCTCAATCTTGATCTTAGGGCGGCAGGATCAAGCCCCATATTGGGCTCCCAGCTGAGCATGGAGCTTGCTTAAGTTTCTCTCTCTCCCTCTCCCTCTGTTCCCTCCCCACACTTGTGCACACGTGCTTGTGCTATCTCCGCCCCCCCCCAAAAGAAAATAAGTGATGAAAAGAGAAGTGTCAAGAGAAAGGGGGGAACAAAAGGGAGGAAGAGACCAAATGGTCTGTGAGCCCTTAATTTATATTCCCTCATTATATATTCTTTTCTTGACCACTTACCTATTTAGAAATAAAATTTAAGATCGGTCCTTTTTCCATTTTTGGTCATTTGATAAATCTGACTTTACTCAGCCACCTTTTGCCCTCTGACTTAGTTTATATTTTAGGACACAGATTCCACATACATGTTTATTACTATAATAATTTTCCTTACACCAACTCCAGCTGAGCTTTATTTCATTTTTTGAGAAAACTTCCACATATATATTTATTACATAATAATGATTATAGTAGTTGCTAATTCTGGACCATAGATTTTTAGTGGGATTGACTATGTCTGTATAAACTCAACTTCAATTTTTTTTTTCTTAGAGGACTTGAAATACTTTTGTGCCTTTTGATAATAGACATCATTATTGGAATTGTAAGGCTCAGTTTTTATTCAAGGTTGAATTTTTATCAACCTTTGTAATGATTTTCTTTATCTGTGGTTATATCTGTCCAGTTGACCAAGCCATTCCCAGCTGTCCTTTTATGCACATAAGTCCATGAATGGTCTGGGTATAAAGGCTTAGTCCATGGCCCTTTCCTTCCCCTTTGCTCCTTAACATACGCATATACTTTTAGCAACATAGAACATCGATTCAATTGAATTTTACGGTGTTGGAAATTCTGTCTGGAATACCATTTCTCTTCTCCTCAAACTGATACCTGTATCCTAGCTGAAATGTCATCTCTTCTGTGAAGCCTTCTGGACTTTAGGGCAACTTAGTTTGTCTTTTATCACTCTGCGCGCTTACTATTTTCTGTGTGTACCCCATAGCTAGATAGTGCTCTCCAGTACCCAGAAGAGCCCATTAAAAAATATAAAGTACAAAATAAATACTTGTTGAGGGAGTGAATGAATGACTATCCAAAAAAAGCCTAAACAAAGCAAAGTCTACCATCATTTAATTGACACGTTATTTTTTATTCTTATTTTCGTTTTTTACTTCTCTTTTTCACTAATTTTTTTCCCCCTTCTTTCGAAGTCTTCAAATGTTGTTGCTGTAGTAGGAATACTTTTTTATTTGTTTTTTTTTATCTGAAGTAACTGAATCAGGAGACCCAACAAAGGATAGTACATCACTTGGTCACATCTAGGCTTTGGGTACATGTGTGATGCCAGAGTTTTAAGGGGCTCCTTGGAATCTATGGCTTGTGGTTACAAGGTTTCCCTTCTTCTCATTACTCTCCACCTCCCACCCTAGCCCCTCAGAATACAATGTGAGTCCTGAGGGCATTTTACTGTGTGATGTAGTAGGAAAAAAGAATGGGTCCTTTGAGGCTCTCTTTTTCCTCAGTGTTACTAGGAAACACTAGTGTTTCTAGTATTCTCTAGAGAAACAGAACCATAGAATGTGTCTCTCTGTCTGTCTATCCCTCTTTTCACAGAGATTGATTTATTTTAAGGAATTAGTTCTTATGATTATGGAGGCTTGGTAAGTTCAAAATCTACAGGGTAGGCTAGCAGGCTGGAGACCCAGAGAAGAGTTGCAGTTTGAGTCCAAAGAGAGTCTGCTTGCATAATTCCTTGACCTTAGGAGAGGTCTTACTTAGGAGAGGTCAGTCTTTTTTGCTCTTCAGGCTTTCACCTGGTTGGATGAGACCCATTCATATTATAGAGGGTAAATCTGCTTTACTCAGAGTCTGCTGATTTACATATAAATCTATCCAAAAAAACACCTTCATAGAAACATCCAGAATGTTTGACCAAATATATGGGCACTGTAGCCCAGCCAAGTTGACATGTAAAATTAACCATTATTTCTTCCAAGGTTGTTGTGAGGGTTAAATATAGTAACACATGAAAGCACAAGCATAGTGCCTGGGACATAGTAGGAACTTAAGGAACGTAATAGAGTAAATGCTGGTTTCTTCCCCATTCTGTCCTAAAACCACAGTCCCCATAGTGTTAGCATTTCAGATTGATGCAAATGCATGACAGTTGTGGTAATGTCTCTTTTAGAAACTTAATTGGTCAGTAATCTATACTCAACTATTCCTCTTTAACTAATGACCAGTGTTTATTCATCTTGACCCAGCATTAAGCTCATGGCCACTGACTTCTGCAAAGCCTTCCCACAGCTCCTTCCTTGTCTGCTATGAGGCAGTCACATCAGTGGGCTAAGCTGTTTCTACTGGTGTATATCCGTTATGGTTCTTTATTTCCTACTCCAGGTTCCCCTTTTCCACTCATGCCACAGTGGCCCTAATGTCTAGTAAAATCCTGATCTTTCTCCTCCTCCTCTCCTTTTTAATTTTTTCCCCTCTTCTCCACTTTTTATGACTGGTTCATCTATTGATGGCTTTCCCCTAAGGCCCAGAGTATATGTCACAAATATTATGCAACTTCTGAATTGATTTCTGTTTTTACTCCTAGAATCATTACCAGAAGGGGTCGTGGAGATCAGGTAGTCCACCCTTTAGATATGATGAGGTAACTTTGATCTAAATTATGAAGAGTCAGGAACTTGATAGAGATTGATTACTATACACGTTTGAGAGCAAATTATATTTCTTCCATTAGCTGAGGAACTTCAGACAGGTTACTCTGAGCATCTCTTTTTATAATCAGCAAGATGTCTGGGATAATTATACTGTTCATCTCACAGATTTGTTGTGACATGAGCTAGTATGTAAAGGACTTAATAGCACAGTTTATATATTGTTTCACTCAATAAATGATAAATATTTTTATTTTATCTTGAGGTTTCTTAATATATATGGCTTTAACTTACCCCCTCTCCACACAGAATAAAATATTCAAATCATCACTTATCATACCTAAAATAGTTACTCTGGAAAATATGAAAATCTATATGAACTCTTTTCAGTTACATAAATAGTATATATATTTCTTTTTATCAGTGGATTATAGTTTAATATACTTGTAAATAAGGCAAAGAAATGCTCCAGTCTGGAAATTGCACATGTCACTTCCTTTCATAATTCTTTGAACCATACTGGTTATATTGCTGCATCTAAGGACAGGGTGGGGAGACAAAAAATACTCACTTTGGAGATCCTAGAAGGAGACAACAACACTAATGACTACAATACTCAGTCTCTTATTCACCCACCCATCCACCTACTCAGTGTTCATCCAATTCCTTTTATATGTCAGGCACTGGACTAGGTCCCAGGAAGGCAGAGATGATTACATCCTGGTGGAATTCCCATACTTCTTGGCCATTCCAGTCATACATACTCAAGCTTGTATCTGAAAAATATGAAAGAGGACTGACAAAATGTGTAATGTCTTGGCATCGTGTGGCTGCATTTGCAGATTGCTTCAAAAAATCCCTGAAGTTGGCACTCCTAGATGGCTCAGTGGTTAAGCATCTGCCTTTGGCTTGGGTCGTGATCCTGGGGTCCTGGGATCAAGTCCCTTCTCAGCAGAGAGCCTGCTTCTCCCTCTCGCTTTTTTGCTCCCTCTGCTTGTGCTCTCTGTCTGTATCTCCTCTGTCAGATAAATAAATGAATAAATAAATCTTAAACAAAAAAAATCCCTGAAGTGAGGCTGGTCTACTTAATATTTTCTTGCTCAACTTAATCATTACCGTGATAGTTCGTTCACTGACCTGATGTGTATATATACATTGAAGCATGTGATTAATAAAGGAATTTATTTATTCGTACTGTCACTCAGTATTTAAAATAATAGTTTTGCCTGTCTTTTTCATAATGAAACAAAATTGATACAGAGCTTTATGTAAAAAATCTGAAGTGTGCTTTGTAAGTGTCCATCAAAAGTAAACTTTTGCATTGACAATGTGTTTGTTATTGGTGAGTTATAAAAATCTTTTTTTTTATATCTTTTTTTTAAACTATTTATTTATTTGACAGAGAGAGAGAGAGAGAGAGATCACTCATAGGCAGAGAGGGCAGAGAGAGAGGGGGAAAGCAGGTTTCCTGCTGAGCAGAGAGCCCCATGAGGGGCTCGATCCCAGGACCCTGAGATCATGACCTGAGCCAAAGGCAGAGGCTTAACCCACAGAGCCACCCAGGCCCCCCTTTTTTATATCTTTTTTATTCTGGTTCACAATTTAAGAAAAGTCTTCGTTGTTGTTTATGAGCAGTGAATGAGTAAACATTTATTGATTGTCTTATCAGGGCCAGGTATTATTTTAAACTCATTTACACAATCATTTTTAAAAATAGATGATTTAATTGAGGTTCATAGAGGTTAAGTGACTTGATCCAGCTATTGAGGGACAATATATTTTAATCTTTTGCTTCCAAGATCTATGATCTTTCATTCAGCTGACATCATGATGCCTCTGTTTTCAAAACTGATGTCTCTGTGTCTATTATATTCCACATTCAGTTTTAAAAACAATACTGTGAGGTAGATATTATGCTTATTTTTAGAAGTGAATCTATCAAGCTTCAGAAGGATCAAAGGAAGAAACATCTACAATATCCCATTTGTAAATCTCCTGCTTTCTCAATCCCAAATTGTAAGTAATTTGTGGTACATCCATAAAATGAAATATTATTATGCCTTAAAAATGATGGTCTTGAAGTATATCTGGTAATGTGAGAAATGTTCTTGAATTAATGTTAAATGAAAAAAGCAAAATAGAAAACTTGAACATACAAATGTTTCCAAATTCAAACAATTGAAAAATTCCAAATTGAAAAAAACAAATTCCAAATTAAAAAATTCCAAATTGAAAAAAAAATGAGCATTCAAAATTCCAAACTGAAAAAAAAACCCTTTTTTTGTTAAGTTTTTACTCTTTGCAAGGCACTCTTGTAGGCCATCGGGGAAGAGCGTTCAAGGCATAGGGAAAAGCAAGTACAAGAGCCTGAAGGTAGATATTTGTCTGGCAGGAACAGCTAAAAGGAGGCCAACCAATATGGCTGGAAGGACCCGAGGAGAGGGTAGCAGGGGGTGAAGACTGAGGAGGAAAGAACAGAAACACTCCTCTAGCAGAAAAGGAAAGTAAATGGACTAGAGAATTAATAGTTTGATTATAGCCAGCTTTGAAGTCTCATTCATTTTAATAAGATTATTTGATAGGCTGTATGTTTCTCTAGCTACATTTACTTCCTTGGGTATGAATGAGAAGTTGGTGGAGAGTTCTTTTTTTTTTTTAAAGATTTTATTTATTTATTTGACAGAGATCACAAGTAGGCAGAGAGAGGAGGGAAGCAGGCTCCCCGCTGAGCAGAGAGCCCGATGCAGGGCTTGATCCCAGGACCCTGAGATCATGACCTGAGCCGAAGGCAGAGGCTTTAACCCACTGAGCCACCCAGGCGCCCCTGGAGAGTTCTTTTTTAACCATTTGCCAAATCAGTGAGAGAGAAAGACATGGGATTTGAGGGACACATGCAAGGGAGTAATTTATTCATTGACCATGAAATTTAAGCCAAGTAAGGAAAGGAGTGAGGATGGGGTGAAGGACAGTGAAAGGTGGATTATGTGAGGTTGAAGGTCCTTCTTGCTTCCTGCAGTTAGCCCTTGACTGCATTCCCCTGGGGCACTTCAATCACCTCTTCTCCTCAGAGCCTGCAATAATTTCTAATTGTTTGCTTTTTTATTTTTTTAAAGACTTTATTTATTTGAGAGAGAGTGAGAGAGTGTACAAGTATGGGAGGGGCAAGGGGAGTGGGAGAAGGTCAAGCAGACTCCCACTGAGCAGGGAGCCAGATGCCAGGCCCTGTCCTAGGACTCTTGAGATCATGACCTGAGCCCAAGGCAAACACTTAACAGACTGAGCTACCCAGGCACCCCAGCTGATTGTTTGCTTTATTCAGAACAAAATCCTGTATCATTCAAGGCCTTCCACCGTGTGACCCCCAACCCACCTTTCCAGTGTGCTAATCTATTCTTCACACATGCTCATTCTTTTCCTGTTTCTATGCTTTAGCCCACATTGTTCCTTTTGCCTGGAATACCTCTCCCAATGCCCTTAACCTCCTTTATCAATCTTACCCTTTTTAAAAAACCCCATCTCAGACACTGCCTTCTCCATGAGGTATTTCCTAATCTCCTGGAATGTGTGGGATCAGTCAGATTTATCTTTGTACTTCTCTCATGGCACTCTCATGTTTTATTCTAGCCTTGTGTTAAAATCTTTTGTATCCTTATTTTACTCCCTTTTTAAAGCAGGAACTCTGTCTTGTAAGTTATCATACTCCATAGCATACTGCCCATAGGTTTTAGATAGTTTTTATAGTTCTAGAGTATCATCATTACAAATGTTTGTTGAATCTGTTCTCCTTTACTGCTTCCCTCTACATTGAAATAAGGAAGGGGTGTGTGTGTAAATAGGGAAGGAAATGGCATGGAGACTTTATTTTCAACTGTCCTTAAAATCCTTTTGGGAAACAATGTAGAATGCCAGGCAAATAAAAGCAGGCCCACTTATTCGCATTCTCTTATTCTGATGATCTATCTGGAAGCTGTAGCTAGTTATCTGAACTGACCCTTCTCCCCACACATGTACAGAGAAAGAATCATGGGAGGGAGTGTGGCAAAGTTTGCTCTCTGTTTTGTGTCTGGGTGAGGGCCAGGGAAAGGATAAATAATGAAGATAATTAGGAAAAATGTCCCCTTAAAGCCTACTTCTGTGGCAGTTGTGTACTTCCCATATTTACTAGAGACCTAAGGTAAAGGCAGTACTTATTATGATTCATTTGCAAAAAGAAGCCAGTTAACTATGTGTGTTTGTAAATCCTTACTTTCTGTTACGTATTTGTCAGTTCTGAGTTGTCACACAGTGCTGCAGCTGGAGAGGATCAACTGTCCTGTCTCTCTGAAGTTCATGATGTTCTTTCTTTCCGTTTATGTTGTGGGGATGCATGCATGGGTTAGGATAAGGCTGATTTATTAATAAGTCAGATTTCTTTAGGAGCTTTCCCTGAATAGCTTTGCAAGTTGGTTATATGGTACAATGAAGTATCATTCTATTACAGTAGATATAATATCTGACATATAGTAAAGTAGCACAGTATTCATCCAGAAATATTTATTTAACTCTTCCCATGTGCCATACGCTATGTTAATAGCTGGGGATAAGTGGAAATCAAAGATAGACTTCATGAAGTTTACAGTTTAGTGGGAAAGAACATAGTGATAAGTAATTACAAGTGTGACAACGTGTGCTCTAAGGAAGTAGATTGTTGTGGGATCTACAATGGAGTCCTGAGTCTTGTGTATCAGAGAAACCTTTAAAAAAAAAAAAAATATTTTGTTTATTTATTTGAGAGAGTGAGAGAGAGCACAAGAAGGGGGGAGGGTCGGAGGGAGAAGCAGACTTCCCACCGAGCAGGGAGCCTGATGTGGGACTCAATCCAGGGCTCCAGGATCCTGACCCGAGGCGAAGGCAGCTGCTCAACTGACTGAGCCACCCAAGCGCCGGTGTATTAGAGAATCCTGGCAGCAATGGTGTCAAAGCAAAGACTGGGAATTTTAATAGGAGTAACCAGGAGAAGGGAGATAATCGAGATTTCTGCCCAGGTAGAGAGTGTATCTTAAGGTAGGAAAGAGAAGTCCATATTGGAGGAACTGAAAGGTCAGTAATACTGGGACAGGGGGTCAGACTCTTAGGAGGCAAGAGGTGGGCTATGAAGTCAGTATTATTACTATTTCCGTTGGCACAAGCATGGTACAGGTATTCCTTTCTGAATTTTTCATTGACTTCAAGAACTTAACTTGGTGTTGAAGTGGTATGGGGCAAAGCACTGCTCTGCTGACCAGAATAAATGCATCCACCTTGTAACAGGTACAGCCTAAGTGCTCTTAATATATTTATCTTCTACCCTGCAAGGAGGTACTACACCTTCTTTATAGAGAAAGAAAGGGCTCAGAGGTAAAGTGATATATCCATGATCACATAGTTCATAAGTGATAATGCCAGGATTTAAACTAAGCCCTGTTGACATCAGAGCCTTTGATCTATGTTGCTTCTGTGTTAGCTCTATTTCTGGAATAGATATAAGATTGTGTAATTCATGGCCTAAATTAGAGATAGTGTGGAAGTCACATTTGTTAAGGAAATCCAGATTAGACCGTAATAAAGTTGAATCAAGAGGAATCTCAATTCTCTAGCACCACGCTGGATAATTTTGGAGAGTAAAAAAAATCGTAATGGAGGTTTTAACAATACAGAACTTTATTCTGACTTGGTTTTCGTGTTACAAAAAGAAAATCTTAAATGAATGCTCTTTAAATAAATGAACCATGTTAACAGCAAAAAGGAGCTATGAAACCTTCCAAGACACAGACTATTAGGTATTTTTGGAGGGCTCTGTAATTCTAGAGTAAAGGATGTTAAGAGACCTCCATTGATGACCCCAAAAGGTACTCTCCAAGAAATAAGGGAAGAGACTAAACTGGTTGTGGGGCAGGAGTGAGATCATTAGTTTAGAAATTGTTCCCTTAAGTTTGGTGCTTAGTGTAGTTCACCGTAGTTCCATTAGGGAATCCTCGTTTTTAAGCTTTCCCAACAATCTGCGTACAAAATTTGGCTTGGAATAAGTTAAAGTTCATGTAAATATTGCTTATCTATACTGCATGAATTAGTCACTGCTATATATTTATCTTCTATTCCATTTGAATGTTCCTTTTTTGTCTACCAACTCAAAGGAACAGAATCACCATTTGGCACTTTGGTTTTGAAAGTCTACCTTGATTAGAAAGTCAAGTTCAGGTAACAATTCCTGTATATTTTGTTTTCTCTGAAAGCCTGGATAATGGTCTCATCTTTTTTTTTTTTTTTTTTTTTTTAAGATTAAAAAAAATATTTAGAAAAGGAGTGAGAAAGAGAGTGCATGTGAGTATGAGAGAACCAGTGAAAGGAGGGTCAGAGAGAGAGTCAGAAGCAGGCTCCCTGTGTGGGGCTCCATCCCAGGACCCTGAGATCATGACCCAAGCAGAAATCAAGAGTTGGATGTTCAGCCCACTGAGCCAAGCGAGTGCCCCTAGTGGTCTTATCTTTAAGCATGGTGCTTAGAATGATAGTATTCTCCTATTTAATAAAGTATTATCATTTTAAAGGATATTAAACTGAAAATTTAAACTAAATCTCTTTAACTACTTTTAGGAGAAACCTGGATATTTGAGCCATGATTGTAATTATATTATTCTGACCCCCAAGAGGAAATAAGTAGTCCTTTGAGATGTGGATTCATAATCTTCAGCATATGGAGTGATGAAAGTGATGCTACAGATTATTTTAAAATTCTTTAGAAATAAAATTTTCAATCACCTTTTATTTTTGCGATATATACCTTTCCTCAGAGCTTACATAATTCATGTAGTGATGAATGAGTAACTAAAGGTATATTGCACTGTCACAGTACTGGATAGAAAGTCAGAAGCAAAAACCTATCACACGTATCAGGCCACATGGTATTTAGTATGTTGGAGACTTTCACTGTCACCAAGTCATTGCCTTGTTGCTGTTTTCAGTTCCATGATAACTGCAAATTTTTAAAAAATTTTGCTTTGCCAGATCATACTGTTCTAAACAAAAAGTTGGAACAAATTGCTAAAGTTTGTTTGTTTTTTTGTTTTTTTGTTTTTTTGCTGAAGTTTTATATCACTGAGGTATCTGGGTGGCTCAGTTGGTTAAGTAACCAACTCTTGATTTTGGCTCAGATCCTGATCTCAGGGTGGTTATGCGCATCCTTGCCTCAGGCTCTGTGTTCAGACTGAGTCCTCCAAAGAGTCTTTCTCCCTCTGCCCCTCCCCCACCTGCACTCTTGTGTTTGTGTGTGTGCATGCGTGTACATATGTTCTCTCTCTCTCAAGTAAATGAAATGTTTTTAAGAAATGTTTTATATGACAATTTATTCCTCATAAGTAGTACTATTAAATATATACCATTGTGTATGTTTGTGCATGTATTTGGCAGTGGTTTCAGATTTGGGAGGTGCATGCTAATAAAACATGCTCTACAAAATACACTGTAATACACCAAGCTCTCACTTCCTTCAGGACCTTGCTAGATACTTGCATGCATGTATTATCCAACTTAATCATCATAAGACCTCTCTGAGGGGTGCCCTGGGTGGATCAGTTAAACGTCTGAATCTTGATCCCAGCTCAGGTCTGAGAGCACCACTTAGGGTGGTGAAATTCAGGCCCTGAGCTGGGCACCAAGCCGAGGGTGTGGAGCCTACTTTAAAAAAAAAAAAAAAAGATCTCTGAGATAGGTACAATTTTTTTTCATTTTATGTGTAAGAAAACAAGCCCACAGACATGAAGTAACGTATTCAAATGCCAATAGCTCTAATAGATGGCAGAATTGGCGTTCAGACTCAGATCTGTCTGCAAATTCCTTGCTCTTTTCGCTACCTTATAGAACATTCGCTTGTGGTTTTTAGGAGAGAAAAAAACAAAGTTTTTGAAAGATACCCTTGGTACTGATCCGATTTTATTAGTGCAAAGGTGTGTGTGTGTGTGTGCGTGTGCCCAAACCTTGACACTGGTATTTTTGATAAGTTTTCCTGATGGCTTATGACTAGAATGTTTGGCCAACATCATTGTGATTTAATAACCTAATTTAAACAAGGAACTACAACCCAAACAATGACTCTGATTCAGCCGATAGGAAAGTGAGGAAGTACTTGTTATCATTTGTCAGTGAATTCTTATTTTTATGCAGTTTGAACCATGGGTCACACTGCAGACACTATCCTTTAAAACTGCCGGAAACCTCTGTCACTTCCAGAGCACTGATGGCCTCTTCCTTTGAGGGAGCAGCTCATACAACAATTTCGGAAAGCAGTGGTGATGACTCCCTTCTCCTTGGCCTAGGCGGCTTCCTTTCTCTTAAACAATTGGCTTTAAATGACAATGGTGTGGCTACTGCAGACCAAAACAGGCTCTCTGTTTGCCTTTTTATGTAGTTTGATTTCTAGAAAATGACCATAGTTTAAGAGAGAAGGTAATTAATATGTGCGGACCACCTCTCCATGATCTCTTCGAGGGCAGCAATGTTGAGTCTCCTACATCTGTGGATCTGGGTGGCTGCAGTACCAAGCTTTGTACATGTGGAGCTATACTGATAGAATGACACCACATGTAATGTTCTGTGTTATTGAAAACATTAAATGCAAATATCCAACTTTAGACAAGGTATAAAAGAGCCTATTGCTGTTACTTACATACCCCCAGTGTTTTGGTTCATATATGAAGAATTTGAGTGTAACATGGTGAAATGAATGTTAGCTAAGATGCCAGGGAAGTTACTCTCCAAAAAATATGGATCTTGGTTTTTTAAAGATTTCCAGAAGGCGTTTTTTTTTTTTTTTTTTTAAGATTTTATTTATTTATTTGACACAGAGAGAGAGAGGTCACAAGTAAGCAGAGAGGCAGGCAGAGCGAGAGGGGGAAGCAGGCTCCCTGCTGAGCAGAGAGCCCGATGCGGGCCTCGATCCCAGGACCCTGAGATCAGGCCCTGAGCCGAAGGCAGAGGCTTAACCCACTGAGCCACCTGGCGCCCATCCAGAAGGCGTTTTTGCAGTTAAATTGTGTAATATTGCCAAACCCTTTTATTAGGTTGAATTTATAGTCATTTATCTGTAATCTCTGTTCCCTAGATGACCTTTCTCCATTTCACATTCTAGACAAGCATATACATACGTTTACTCTCGCCTTTTGGTCTTCCTCTGAAGATTTATTCTTTAAATACTTCTTGAATCTTCAAGGCATCTAGCCTGTTTAGCACTTGCTTGTTCCCTTCTGTTAAAAAATATTCCCCTCCAGGGAGCTCTTCTTTGTTAATTGGAAAAGTAGTGAGGTCTTCTGTTGTTCTTTTGCTCCTATTTCACACTCCCAGTTAATTCACTGTCCTTGTTTCATCTTTGCTTACACATATCTAAGATGTGAAGACAACTCTAGTTGATTTGTGAATTACATGTACTTCATTTTTAAATTCCAAACTGCCTCACCCCATGCCTCCCAGGATATTTTGATTACCCTATCCATTGTTCAGCTTGTATAGGCTTAGACAAAACAAATGAATTTTAGGATCAGCCTTTAAAAACATAATCAGAGAAATAACCCTGCTAGAAAAGAATCTCTAATATTTATTGTATATTGTTATTTCTTATTGACACTGTGTGCCAGGCATTACACATTGGTCATTTCATTGTTTTGTACATTCTGTGTTGGAATGTGGCTCATACAGTACGGGTATCTCTCTGCTTGGGATGGTTTATCTTCATCCTTTCTCTGCCTAGCACTCCTGTCCATCTTTCACGGCTCAGGTCTTACATCACCTCTGTGAAACTTTATGGGGCTGCTTTGTTTTTCTTCCCAAGCTGTGTATTGACTAATATCCCCTTTGTGCCTTCTGCTGTACTTTATAAATACTTCTTTTGTACTACTACTCTAGATTGCAGTGATTTGTTTATATGTTGGTCTCTGTATTAGTATGTGAGCAGGCTGAAACTGCTAGGATTACACCTATCAGTGTATCCACAGTGTATACCCTCAACAGTTGTTTAAATGAGTAATTGGCCCAAGCTGAGGTGATTATTCCCTTTTCTGAATGCTGTTAACACTTGCTTTTATTATATTTTGCCTACTACTACCAATAAGGCATACACATTGCCCAATTAGAACAGAAGCTGGTCATTGAGCTAAGGCCTCTTACAGTGTCATGGGTTAGTTCTTTAGGCCTGAGGTCTGGAAAAAGAACTGGGACAGTGGGACAGGTGGGCACAGAGTGGACGTGGGCATCACTCAATGTGCTGAGATAATTATTTGATAACTGGTATAGAGGGATTTCAGTATTTAACTGGCTGAGTATCAGACTTGGTTCTTCCAAGTAGGGAGTGCCTTAAGAATAGGATGCTGCTTAAACTGGTTAATATCCCTCATATGGATAGGTGCAACTGGGAGGTATGGGTGTTCAAAGCAAGTTAAACTTTTTTTTTTTTTTTAAAGATTTTTTTTTTTTATTTGACAGACAGATCACAAGTAGGCAGAGAGGCAGGCAGAGAGAGAGGAGGAGGAGGCAGGCTCCCCGCTGAGCAGAGAGCCCGAATGCGGGCCTCGATCCCAGGACCCTGAGATCATGACCCGAGCCTAAGGCAGAGGCTTTAACCACTGAGCCACCCAGGCGCGCCTTAAACTTTTATTAAAAATATTAATGTCATTACATAACACTCCCTTCTAAAACTCCTTTGGTTTTTTTTCACATTTCTGTTAATGGCACTAATTTCCTCCTGGTCACCCAGGATTACAGTATTTTAGAGTCATCTGTTCCTTCACTTTCACCTCTATACCGAAGTCCAATTAACCACCAAGACTTCCATGATTCCTTCCTACTTTATGACCCTTCCTTTGCATTTCCAGGGTTACTAGCTTTTATAAACCTACACAATTCCAAGCTAAACTATTACAATAGCCTCTTCAGTCCCTTTGTTCTGTTAGTCTGAGGCCAGGCCAGCTGGCAACTATGGTTTTTTTCTCCCCTTTTCTTTCCCAATCCAGGCCTTTCCTGGGCCCTGCTTAAACCCCACCTCCTCAGGGAAACCTTCCTCAACTGACCCAGCCTAGTATGAACTATCCTTCCGCTGGTACTTATTGTCTGTAACTTTTGTTAACTATATATTAACTTTGTGAAATGGCTCTTGTTGCCTGAACTGTAATTACATCTTAGAATATGATTTAATGGGTAGTTGTCTCTCAAGTGGAAAGCATACATGCCCTAGAATTAATATCCTTACAGGGTCATAATGATTCAGGACATTAAGAGTTTTAAAATTTCCTGATTGACATAATTTAAAATTCTGTAGCCAGGTTGCTGAATAGCAGGTAATTTTCTTAGAAAGAAATGCTGACTGTGACCCACTAACTTTAGTTTATAACCATGAATGGATCACATCCTCCTTCTTATGGAACACTAATCCTAGACTATGTGGATCCTATAAAGATGAATGTTTCTCATATAATGGAGAGGTAAAGCCTGGAATGCAAAAATCTTTACTATAGGGTGAATGTAAAGTATTGCAATAGATAGATAGATAGATATAGATATCTGTATATATAGCACAAGATTTCAGAGGAGGGAGAATTGCTTGGTGAAAACTACTTCTTAGTGCAGGAAGATGATTGTTTAGGGGCAGAGGCAATTGGTATCTCTTAACAGTCTTAGAAATTTTCCCTCGATGGTTAAATCATTCCTTTCAGAATTTTTTTTTTGTTTGTGTGTGTGTGTGTGTGTGTGTGCTTTATTATTACCATTCTTTTTTTATTTTTTTTGCAAGAGCACATAGGAATAATATATTCTTGTCCATTTTCTTTATTTCAGTTCTAGTACAATTAGCATACAGTGTTATATTAGTTTCAGGTGTGTACAGTTTTAGATTTCAGGTGATTCAACATTTCTATAAATTACTCAGTGCCCATCACAGTAAGTGTACTCTTAATTTCCTTCACCTCTTTTCACCCATCCCCCCCCCACCTCCTCATTGGTGACCATCAGTTTGTTCTCTGTATTTAAGAGTCTGTTTTCTTGATTGCCTCTTTTTTCTTTGTTCATTGTTTTTTTTCTTAAATTCTGCATATGAATGAAATCATATGGTATTGGTTTTTCTCTGACTTATTTCACTTAGCATTGTATTTTCTAGATGCATCCATATTGTTGCAAATGACAAGAGTTCATTCTTGTTTTTCTGGCTGAGTAATATTCCATTGTATATAAATACCACCTCTTCTTTATCCATTTATCTATCCACAGACACTTGGGTTGCTTCCAGAATTTGGCTGTAGTAAATAATGCTACTAAAAACATCGGGGTGTATACATCTTTTCGAATTAGTGTTTTCATATTCTTTGGGTAAATACTCAGTAATGGAATTACTGGATCATATAGTAATTCTACTGTTAATTTTTTTAGGACCCTTCATACTGTTTCTCATAGTAGGCACACCAGTTTGCATTCCCACCAACAGTGCACAAGGGTTTCTTTTTCTCCGTGTGCTCACCATTACTTGTTTCTTGTGTTTTTGATTTTAGCCATTCTGATGGGTATGAGGTGATACCTCATTGTGGTCTTGATTTGCATTTCCCTGATGATGAGTGATACTGAGCATCTTTTCATGTGTCTGTTGGTCATTGAGATGTCTTTTTTGGAGAAATGTCTGTTCATGTCTTCTGTCCATTTTTTAATAGTATTATTCGTTTTCTGGGTGTTGAGATGTATACTTTGGATACTAACTCTTTATTGGATATGTCATTTTCAGGTGTCTTCTTCCATTCAGTAGTTTGCCTTTTAGTTTTGTTGATTGTTTCCTTTGCTATGAAGAAGCTTTTTATTTTTATGTAGTCCCAGTAGTTTATTTTTGCTTTTGTTCCCTTTGCCATAGGAGACAAATCTAGAAGGATGTTTCTATTACCAATGTCAGAAATTACTGCCTGTGCTTTCTTTTAGGGTTTTTATGGTTTTAGGTTTCATGTTTAGGTCTTTCATTCATTTTGAGTATATTTTTGTGTATGGGCTAAGAAAGTCCAGTTTCATTCTTTTGCATGTAGCTGTCCAGTTTTCCCATCAGCATTTTTTTAAAAGATCTTATTGAATTGACAGAGAGAGTGTACAAGCAGGGGGAAGGGCAGAGGGAGCAGCAGACTCTCCACTGAGCAGGGAGCCTGATGCGGACTTGATCCCAGGAATCTGGGATCATGACCTGGGCCAAAGGCAAACGGTTAATGGACTGAGCCGCCTAGGCGTCCCTCCCATCACCATTTGTTGAAGAGACTGACTTTTTCCCATTGGATATTCTTTTCTCCTTTGTCAAGGATTAATTTACCATATAATTGTGGGTTTATTTCTGTTCCGTTGATCTATGTGTCTGTTTTTGTGCTAGTACCCTACTGATTTGATTTGATTATTATAGTTTTGTAGTGTATCTTAAAATTTGGGATTGTGATACCCCCAGTTTTGTTACTCTTTTTCAGGATTGCTTTGGCTATTCAGAATCTTTTATGGTTCCATATGAATTATACGATTATTTGTTCTAGTCTGTGAAAAATGCTGTTGTTATTTTCATAGGGATTACAGTAAATCTGTAGATTGCTTTAGGTACCATGGACATTTTATCAATATTTGTTCTCCTAATTCATGAACGTGGAATATCTTTCCATTAGTGTGTGTCGTCTTCTATTTCTTTCATCAGTTATGGTTTTCAGAGTATAGGTCTTTTACTTCCTTGGTTAAGTTTATTCCTAGTTTTTTGTTCTGTTTTATTTTGTTTTTTTTTTTTTTTTAACTTTTTTAAATTTTTTTTTTTTTTTTTCTTAGATCACAAGTAGGCAGAGAGGCAGGCAGAGAGGAAGGGAAGCAGGCTCCCTGCTGAGCAGAGAGCCCCCCTGCTGGGCTCTATCCCAGGACCCTGATATCATGACCTGAGCCGAAGGCAGAGGCTTAACCCACTAGAGCCACCCAGGCGCCCCTTGTTTTTGTTTTTTATTCCTAGTTTTTAAAAAAATCTTTTATGCAATTATTTTATTTTTATGCAATTTTTTCTTTTTTTTCTTTTTTTTTCTTTTTATGCAATTTTAAATGAGACTGTTTCCTTAATTTCTTTTTTTTTTATGACTTAGTTATTAGTGTATAGAAACGCAGTGGGTTTCTGTATATTGATTTTGTATCCTGTGACCTTACTGAATTCATTTATCAGTTTTAGTAGTTGTTTTGGTGGAGTCTTTAGGATTTTCTATATATAATATCATGTCATTTGCAAGTAGTGAACGTTTTACTTCTTCCTTGCCAGTTTGGATGCCTTTTATTTCTTTTTGTTGTCTGATTGCTGTTGCTAGGACTTCATTACTATGTTGAGTAAAATGAGAGTGGATATCCTTATCTTGTTCCTGACCTTGGGGGCAAAGCTCTCAGGTTTTCCCCATTGAGTATGTTACCTGTGGGTTTTTCATATATGGCCTTTATTCTGTTGAGGTGTGTTCCTCTGAACATACTTTGTTGAGAATTTTTATCAAGAATGGATGTTGTACTTTGTCAAATGCTTTTAATGCATCTATTGAAATGATCATACAGTTTTTATCCTCTTATTGATATGGTGTATCACATAGATTGATTTGCTTATATTGAAACATCCTTGCATCCCAAGAATAAATCCCAGTTCATTGTGGTGAATGATTTTTTTTAAATGTATTGGATTTTAGATGTGTTGGATTCAGTTTGCTAATATTTTGTTGAGGATTTTTGCATCTGTGTTTATCTTGGTCTGTAGTTCTGTTTTTTTGTAGTGTCTTTATTTGGTTTTGGTATCAGGGTAATGCTGGCCTTGTAGAATGAATTTGGAAGCTTTCCTTCCTCTTCTGTTTTTTGAAATAGTTTGAGAAGAATAGGTGTTAACTCTTCTTAAATGCTTGAAATTAAATTTAGAATTTAGAATTCCCCTGTGAAGCCGTCTGATCCTGGGCTTTACATTCATTTCCTCTTTCTTCACCATCTTGTTTTCCTTCTCAGTGTTTTGTGCTTGCTTAATAGCAGAGCTTATAATTGAGGTTTCCTGACTTGGACTGTATTTCTAAACATTAATGAGCAAAGCAGGATACCATGAGGAAGAAGATTTATATCTGTTTTATAGTCATGCATTTTGGGGACAAACAAAAATGACTATTTTTAAAATGGGGAACTCGAGGGACACCTGGATGGCTCAATTGGTTAAGCTGCTGCCTTCAGCTCAGGTCATGATCGCAGGGTCCTGGGATCGAGTCCCAGGCTCCTTGCTCAGTGGGGAGCCTGTTCCTTTCTCTGCTTCTGCCTGCCACTCTGCCTACTTATGCTCTCTCTCTGACAAAAAAATAAAATCTTTAAAATAAATAAATAAATAAAACTATAACATTCCACCTTGTATTGCTATCCTGGTGAAGACCACCAACTTTGGAATCAGCCTGCATTTGTATTTCAGGTCCAGAATTTTCTTTTTTTTTTTTATTAAGTAGGTTCCATGCCTACCGCTCTGCCTGCTTGTGCGCTTACTCACACACACACTCTCTCTGACAAATAAATAAATAAAATCTTAAAATAAAATAAAATGGGGAGCTCAAAGAGGTACTAGTCTATGGGATGAAAATATTACTGGTGAATAGTTTACTTTTTCATTGTAGGCTCTTTGGATTATAGTTTTTGTTTTTTTTTAAGATCTTATTTATTTATTTGACAGAGATCACAAGTAGGCAGAGAGGCAGGCAGAGAGAGAGGGAGAAGCAGGCTCCCTGCTGAGCAGAGAGCCCGATGGGGGGCTCGATCCCAGAAACCCGGGATCATGACCTGAGCCGAAGGCAGAGCTTTAACCCACTGAGCCACCCAGGTGCCCTGGATTATAGTTTTAAAGGGAGACAATGTCCTATAGTAAGTAGTGTTGGGAGGTTATAATTATTACTCCTGAGTATTTCCTTTAGAATGTGCTGTTTGTTTTCTATTGATTTTTCTTTTTAAGTGAAGTGAGCTTTTGAGTTGAAGCTTTTCTTGGTTATATTCTTTGTGGCAGCTCTTTTATAGAAGATCCTTTATGTAAATGCCACCTTACATTATTTTTTCTGCCAATTTTGAGCAGTTCTGAGGACAGAATTGTTCCTGGGGGAAATGTATCATCAAACTGCTTTTTAGGTTTCCCAGGGGTCACATGCCAAAATATCCATATGGTTGTAACCATTGTGTGTGTGTTTGTGTGTGTTTGAATGTCACAAGTTGTAATAACTGATAGCTATCAATCATCAGGGAGTATTTGCTATAATTCAGTACATGAGGGGCCTTTACTGTGGTCAGGGATTTATACACACACTATCTTGAATCCTGTGACTTTCTCGGGAAGATACTAGTACCCCTTTTACAGATGAGGCAACTGAGGTTCAGAGATATGGAAAAATATGCTGAAATTCACCTAGCTTGAAAGTGGCACAGTCAGCATTTCAACCCAGAACTGTCAGGTTACAAAGCTGGGCTCTTACCACTGGAGAAGCCCCACTCCTCTGGGCCTGGGGTTGTCCCGGAAAGCCTTACATAGGGGACAGTGCTTCAGCGAACACATGGATAGATGGAGGATGAAATAGGGAATTTTCTGTAATGACACATAATTTCATATAATGTAGGAG
The DNA here is from genome assembly GCF_002288905.1 of Enhydra lutris kenyoni. Classification (NCBI taxonomy): domain Eukaryota; kingdom Metazoa; phylum Chordata; class Mammalia; order Carnivora; family Mustelidae; genus Enhydra; species Enhydra lutris. The sequence goes on from NW_019154121.1 coordinate 17,096,493, forward strand.
AATATTCCAGCCGGGGTTATTATGCAGCAGCCTGGAGACTCGAGAAAGAATATTATGTCCAGAGGGTTTCTGAATTATGAAGTAGTAGAGGGCAAGTGATAGAAGATGAGGTTGGAAAAGAGGTGGGCAGGGCCCCAGTATGGGCATTATCGTATCCTCTGAGTTTGCCTTCGTTAGATTATATCTCCTCTTTCCTGCTATCACAAACATCCTGTGCTTACCTGCATTAATAATGTGCATCCCTTGTGTAGAAATAGTTTCTTCGCTTGCTTGTCTCTGCTATACTGTGACCTCTTTGAAAGCAAAGACTGTGTTTTATCTTTGTGTCCGTTGTAGCCAGGAGCATGCAGTAGGCACTCAGGAAGTAGTAGGAGGATGAAAATGCCTTGTCCTTGTTGAGAAGAATTAATATTAATCATAGTCATCTGTGGGTTTAACACTCTTCTACTCTTTCAAAGTTGAGTTGGATTTTAACTTGACAATTTTTGAATCTGTTCATATTTCCTATGGCTAACACACCTGATAGAAAGAGTGTCACTGGTGAGACAAGGGCTAAGAATAGAGATACTGGATAACCCAAGTTCAGCTAGGTCACTTGGTCTTCTGGTGTCACATCACACTTCTCACATTTTCTACTAAATATAACTTAATAGTCATTGATGAAACAGTCTTATACCCACTGTGCTTTGTGCTGTGGGGGTTCAGATGTAAACAAGAGAAGAGAGGCAGTATGATATGGTGAAAAAAGTCACCCTTTACACATCATAGAGTTTCTGTGAAGAAGAGATGAGAGGATGTACCTTTAGGTTTTAGGTGTGGCCCTTGCATTATTCACAGGGGCAAATGGGACTACTACACATGATTTGATCAACAGATTCTGACATCTTATATAGGGTTACTTTAGTCTTGGGTTAATAACAATATAGCAGGTATAGGATATGTATATAAAAATAACTATAGTGAAATTCTATATTTGAAAAATGCTATAATAGAACTAAAATTACTGTGGAAGCACAAAGAAGGCAGGAAGGGCAAGGACCGCTTAGTGTAGGAAATGACATTGAATAGAATCCCATGGACCTTTTCACACAGTGAAATATGTGATAGGGGGCTATGGAGATTTTTTTTTAAAGATTTAACTAATTAATTAATTCAGAGAGAGAGCATAAGCAGGGGGTGGAGCAGAGGGAGACAGAGAATCTCAAGCAGGCTCCCACTGAGCATGGAGCCTGACATGGGGCTTGATCTCATGACTCTTGAGATCATGACCTGAGCCAAAATCAGGAGTCAGAAGCTTAAACTACTGAGCCACCTAGGCGCCCCTGAAGTCTGTGGAGAATAAAGGCTTAATTAACTATTGTCTGCTCTGAGACCCCTTCTCTGACCACTGTATTAAAATCAAATCAACCTTTGTATTCTCTTTTGGAATCAAACCTGCACAGTTGTGGTTTCTAAGTGTTTATTTATGTATTTGCTTGTTTGTTGTCTGTTTCCTTCATTAGACTATAAGCACTGTGAGGTCATTGACCATATCTAGCTTGTCTACTGTTGTCTCTCTAGCACTTATCTGTGGTAGGCACTCAAGAAATGCTTGTTAAATGAATGGATGACTATAACCATTCACTGTCACTTCTCTGTACATTCTGTTAACTCTGGGCAATTGCTATACAGGATGGTGACATAAAGGCAAAAGCACCTGAAAGTAATCAAAGAAGCGACTTGGTCATGTTTGAACTTGTTGCCATTGTTCTGAGTTTCTTGGTTTCAGCTGAGGATATCCTTTTCCTTTCCTTTATCTTTTTTACAGTGTCCTTATCCCTCAGACCGGATGAATGTTGAAAACAATGAGTAGACCATAGAGTGTATTTTTAAGTTGATGATTAAAGGTCTCTAGAGGCCATTTTATAGTGAAATCAGGACTGAAAATTTTGACCTTGGAAGTCCTCAGGAGGAAAAGGTTTAGGCAGCTACTTTTCTTCAGTTGCTTCCTTTTGTGGGTGATTTTCATGTGAGGATTTTGTAAAGTATAGTATTTTGAAATGCTCCTTTTAAAATCTTGTATTATTCAATGTAATAAAAATAATTCATTTTAAAGCGATCTCTGAAAAGAACGCCGTAGATTTTTGTTGCAGTGATCCTCACAATGTGATTCACAGAAGAGCTTCCATGGGGGAGGAGGAGATGCATTTAAGCATTGTGTTGCAGTATCTTGTTCATAAGTACCACTTTAAAAAAAAGGTAGTTAATTTAACAGGAGTAACAAGGTAAGATTGTGGTCCCTTATGTCTTTTGTCTCATTAGAGGGGAACAGATACTATAACTTTGAGAACTTTGGAGTCTCACTTTGTACAGTTTTTTAAAGCAGTTTTTGGAGGAAAAAGGTGGAAATAGGATCTACTTTATTAACTTCGATTAAATGCTAGGAGGAGCCTGATGGTCTTGGGACTCCTACACCAGTTTAGTAGGATTCTTACTATTTAGAATGTCCACAGTCAGGGTCAGTGCAGAATCAGTTGTTGAAGAGCAGCAGTGGTGGTTACAGTTGTTAAAAAGACTTCCTTTTGGGGCGCCTGGGTGGCTCAGTGGGTTAAGGCCTCTGCCTTAGGCTCAGGTCATGATCCCAGGGTCCTGGGATGGAGCCCCACATCGGGCTCTCTGCTTGGCAGGGAGCCTGCTTCCTCCTCTCTCTCCGCCTGCCTCTCTGCCTACTTGTGATCTCTCTCTGTCAAATAAATAAATAAAATCTTAAAAAAAAAAAAAAAGACTTCCTTTTACCAATTGCTGTTGTGCATGTACTGCTGATATTATACACTGGGCCCTTTTTGTTTGATCTTCCCTAGGTGTATTATGGTTTTGGAAAATGAACATTGTTATATGTGTTATATATGTAGCAATTTAAGTGACATGGTTTGAAACAGCTTATTAACCAGTCTTGCCATGATCTCTCACCTGGACCTTTCAGTAACCTTCTGTTCAATCTTTCTCCCTTTTAAAAACATCACCTCCTTCTCTAGACCACCTTCCACAGAATAGCCAGAGTGATCTCTTTATAAAACATGGATCAGAACAAGAACAAATTTTTTTTTTTTTTTTTTAAGAGAAAGGGAGAGAGGTAGAGGGGCAGAGGAAGAGAGAGAGAGAGAATCTTACCCAGGCCCCATACCCAGTATGAGACCCATGCTCATCATGAACCTGAAGCAAGGCTCAATCTCCTGATCTTGGGATGTAGGGCTCAATCTCAGTGACCCTGAGATCATGACCTGAGCTGAAATCAAGAGTTGGATGCTTAACCAGCTAAGCCACTCAGGCACCCCTGGATCAGACTAAGCCTTAAAACTCTTAAGGCTTCTCATTTTCTTAATGTTAAATTTAAACTCCCTACCCTAACTTATCCCATACTGTTTTACCCTCTTTTCACCATGCTCCAGACACTCCTGTCTCCTTTCTGTTTCTAACATGGTAAGCTCTTTCTGACCTCTGGGCCTTTGTGTTTTCCATTCCTTTCTGGAATTTTTACCCTGGCTGGCTGCTTTAGGCTTTACTTCCAGTGCCACTTCATGGAGAGTACCTCTGTGTTTGTTTTTCAGGACTGTTGTAACAGTACTACAAACTGGAGGGCAGAAATTTATTTTCTTACAATTCTGGAGCCCAGAAGTTCAAATTCAAGATTTTGGCAGGATTGGTTTGTTTGGGGGGCGCAAAAGGAGAATATGTTCCATGCCTTTCCTAGTTTCTGGTGGTTGCTGGAAGTCTTTGGTGTTCTTTGGCTTACAGCTGCATGATTTCCATGTCTTTTTCTTTTGTCACATGGCTGTCTTTGTTTTATTCATTGGTGTCTTTTTTTTTTTTAAGATTTTATTTATTTATTTGAGAGAGAGCACAAGTGGGGTGAAGGGCAGAGGGAGAAGCAGACTCCCTGCTGAGCAAGGAGCCCATTGTAGGATGCAGTCCCGGGACTATGGGATCATGACGTGAGCTGAAGGCAGATGCTTAACCTACTGATTAGGCGCCCCTACTGTTGTCTTTACATGGTCCTCTCCTCTCTTTGTTTGTCTCTGTATCTCTTCTCATCAGGACACCAGTTATATTGGATTAAGGGCTCATCCCACTCCAGTATGACCTCAACTTAATTATATCTACAGTGACCGTATTTCCAAATAAAGTCATATTCTGAGTTTCAAGGAAGGTCATATTCTGAGTTTTCCAGGAAGAACATGAATTTTTGAGAGGTTGGGGAAGGCACTATTTAACCCAACACACCTTTCCTGAACTCTTTTTTTTAAAGATTTTATCTATTTGTTTGATAGTGAGAAAGAGAGAGAGCACACGCACAAGTAGGGGGAGCAGCAGGCAGAGGGAGAAGCAGGCCTCCCACTGAGCAGGGAGCCTGATGCGGGGCTCGATCCCAGGACCCTGGGATCATGACCTGCGCCGGAGGCAGACACTTAACGACAGAGCCACCCAGGTGCCCCTCCTTTCCTGAACTCTTGAAGTAGGCTGCATTAGTGGAGCTGTATCTGTAAACATACTCATAAATTACTTCCTTCTCTCCAGTGGTGAGCAAGCTACTTGATTAGACCACCTTGCATGCATTGCACTCAATTCTGGGCATGCCATCCATGAGAGGAACATAATTGAACTAGAATATGAAAGGGAGTATGAACATTTCAGAAATGGTGTTATATGGGTAAGAACCAGTATTGCTCTGTTAGTAGGATCTGAAAAGTCCTCACACCCTTTGCAGGAAGACTTTCCCTTCAGAGAAGGGGAAGTAGAGAAGATTGGGTGGTGTTACATACACCACAGGGTTATAATTCTGTTTGTGGAAAGATATGACTTTTTAGGCGTAAGGGTAGAATCTCTGTCTTTTTATTCTGTACCAGATTCTATTCTCCATCTTCCAGAAGATCTGGCATGGTATACGATTATAACAGTGCTACGAGAAGAGTATTTTGCATATCCAGAAGCATTTAGAACAATAGAGTATAAAGGAAGAAAAATATTAGTAATATATCTTACTATATTTAACAAAGCAAGAGAATATAAACATGTAAAGCTCTGTTTGGTAATATACAGTACTATGTAACTTTTATAAGATTACTGTTGAAATGCTTACATATTATATATGTGAGTTCTGTCAAGGTTTTTTACTCTATAAAATGGAATAAATACAGTAGTCTATATTCCCTTGCAAGTCAGCAAGTGGATTTCAGCAGCATTTGTATGTGGTGTAGAGGACCTCATGGTTCTAGGTATTCATGCTTGCATGGAGATCAGGAATGACCCCTCAGTTCCCTTTACCCTAGTCCTTCTGTCAGCCTCTTTATGGAATTCACATTCTAGTTTTATCCAGCTGTTAAATGTCTCTATTCCGACCCCTAGGATGTGAACCTCTGCTGAAGCCCGCCTATAACTAGGCAGGGTGTTGTGCCTGCAGATTCAGTTCTTTCTTGCATGTCGTACTTTTACTTCTGTCTTCAAATTGTTAGAACACTATGCTCTTCTAATAGCCCTGCCTCCTACCTACTTGACTGGTTAAAAAAGTAAAGGTGTGATGTAAGAGGCATTTTAGCTAGGACCCCTTTAGTTTCTTCCCTTTCTACCTGGAAATGTAACTCCTGCACCCATCTGTTACCCAGTGGAGGAGAAATTCCTCTTCCTGTCCAAGTTAAATCCCTCCGTCTTTGCTATTGACCCCATTCCGTCTTGCCTCCTCAGAATCCCCCCTGCCTCACAAAATGCCTCCTTACCTATAGTTTCAGCCATTCCCTCTAAGCACTTTCTGCTCGTGGGCATGATACCTCTTATGTGTTTCTTCCTTCTTTATAAAACTCTGTTGAGAAAATGTATCTTACACTGATCAAATCAACATTTTATAGCATATTCAGGTTTACCAAATACCAGAATGCTGCTGAATGAGCCCTTATGATATACATTTTACAGGAAGCTGTCATTTAGGTTAGATAAACTGTGCACTGGCTGAGATCTACACCTTTAGATCCTTTTCAGCCCTAACAACTGTGACTATACCTTGTCAAAAGGCCAAGTGTATTTTAGTTTAATACTTCAGTAAAATGCTGATTAGTTTTTCCACTGCCCCTCCATACAGATGCTGGCCTTTGATCTATATTAATTTCAGTTATTTATCTTCCTGTTTCTGCTCCCAGTAAAGGGCATGCAGTTCCTGTGTCCTCAACAGCCTGTATAAGCCTAAACTGTTACAAGTTGGTTTTAGATTTTACGCTTGGGTTCTCCCTTGGGCATGTGATTTGTCACTGGGCAAAAGACACAGCAAACTACAGTGTTGTGCTCCTTTTCCAAAGTCAGTAACAGACCCATGCAATAAATGAACCTGCACAAACTTACTCTTGGGCTCTTTGACCTCCGTTCTCATTATTTAGATCATTCTGGTCTCTGAAACAATGATGGGTCTCATTTTATACCAATAGCAGAGCTAGGATGTATGTATGCCATTATTCATTCTCTGTATATTCACTGATCTTCTACTATGTGCCAGACATTATACTAGTCACTGGAGATTTAGTGGGCAAACCAGATAAAAGTCTTTGCCTCATTAGGCTCTATTTGTAGTGAACCAGTTTCATTCAATGTAGTTTAGAGAGGCAAGCTCAAATTTCAGTCAGGTTTCTCTTAATAGATTTCCTTATCTACATCTGGAGGCACTCTGATGAATATCATCTTATCTCCTATTTCTTCCCCTCATAAACCATATACCTCCTGCCAAAAAACAGCAGTAGTTCCTGAATATGCTTGTTCTGCATAGCTTATCTTGCTCCCTTTGCTTGAAATGCTCTTCTGTTTCTTCTGTACCTGAAAAAAAAAATTGTTACTCTTTAGGGTTCAGCTCAGATATTCCCTCCCTGGTGAAGCCTTACAGGATTGCCTCAGGCAGGATGGTAATTTCCTCTTTTGAGCTCTCACAAAACTTTGTAGAACTTAACTATACTATCCTGTGATTGTTTATTAGTGTGTTCACCACTTTTGCTAAATTCAAGAGATGGAATTCTATCTTACTTCCCTTAATGTGTGTCATTTAATGAGTACTCAATACACATATTTTTATTTTTATTTTTTTTTCAATACACATATTTTTAAATAAAGGAAAAATGTACTATAGATGTGATTTTAGTGCAGCATAATTTACATATGATTATAGTGAAATAGAAATGTAAATATACATACATCATAAAATAATACATATACTTAAAGGAAATTTAAAGGTTTATAAGTCTATTTTGTTGATTATTTTATACATATAGAAAAATGCACTGTCCTAATTCTAGAATCCCCTCATTATCTTTTAGGGTCATTTTCCCCTAAGAAGAGTGACCACTATTCTTTTTTTTTTCTAGTTAATTTTTATTTGTCTTGGAACACATAAAATAAAAGTTTTTATGATATAAAATGGAAAAATATTAAAATATGTGGTTAAATATTATAATGGTAAAACAAATTATGATTGTTTTTTTAAAAATTAAGTTCTTTACTTTCATTTTTAGAATTTTTTTGGTAAGGGATATATATATACTATGTTATGGTGGTTAAACAACCAAATTTTATTTTATTTTATTTTTTATTTTTTTTATTATGTTCAGTTAGCCACTCTATAGTATATAATTAGTTTTTGATGTAAAGTTAAGTGATTCATTAGTTAAGTATAACACTCAGTGCTCATCATAACATGTGCCCTCCTCAATAGTCTCTACCTTGTTACCCCCTCCCGGGCCCCCTCCTCCCCTCTGAAATCCCCAGATTGTTTCTCAGGGTCCATAGCCTCTCATGGTTCATCTCCCTCTCTGATTTCTCTCCCTCCCCTCTGCTGTGGTCCTCCGTGCTATTGCTTAGGTTCCACGTATGAATGCAAACATATGATAATTATCTTTCTCTGCTTGACTTACTTCCCGTAACATAAACACCTCCAGTTCCATCCATGTTGATGTAAATGGTGGGTATTCATCCTTTCTGATGGCTGAATAATATCCCATTGTATATATACACCACATCTTTATCCATTCATCTGTTGAAGGGCATAGAGCATCTCGGCTCCTTCCACAGTTTGGTCTTGTGGACACTGCTGCTATGAACATTGGGGTGCACATGCTCGTTCTTTTCACTACGTCTGTATCTTTGGAGTAAGTACCTAGTAGTGCAGTTCTGGGTCACAGGGTAGCTCTATTCTTAACATCTTTTTTTTGAGAAGTGTCTGTTCATGTCTTCTGCCCATTTTTCGAGTGGGTTATTAGTTATCTGAGTGTTGAATTTGAGAAATTCTTTATAGATCTTAAGAGTAACCACTATTATGCACAGCATAAATTTTTTAACTCTTATAAAATAATGATGAATGCCATATTTCAATTATGCAAATATATCTTTTTTTTTTTTAAAGAGAGATTTAAAGTAATTAGCATCTCTGTATCTCGGTTTTTTTTTTTTTCCCTTAAGAGTTTGGACTTAAGGGGCCCCTGACTGGCTCAGTGGGTGAGTGGCTCAGTGGGTTAAAGCCTCTGCCTTCGGCTCAGGTCATGATCTCAGGGTCTTAGGATGGAGCCCCGAGTTGGGCTCTGTGCTTGGCGGGGAGCCTGCTTTTCTCTCTCTCTCTGCCTGCCTCTCTGCCTACTTGTGATTTCTGTCAAATAAATCAAATAAAAAAAATAAACAAAATCTTTAAAAAAAAAAAGAGTTTGGACTTAAGATCTAATCTGAAATTTTTGTGAGTCTAATATTTAAAACTTAATGGCCTCTCCCCCTTCTTATACAACAGCGCCCTCTGACGGTGTAACATTTCCTAAAATTTATGTATTTAGTGATCACTGCAACACTTTGTAATTTGAGAATTTAAACTGTAGCCAGGTAATTCTAGAGATGCAAAGCTTCCTAAAGCCATTGAGAGTTGATCATGTGATTTATTGATCATGTGGTGCTTTGTGAAAGCCAACAGATGATGCCAGAACCTTCATCTGATGCAATACTTCAGTGTTGTTTGACAAAACATGTTATTTCTTGATTTACTGTAATTTTTTGATGCTTCAAGGGCAGGATATCCTTACCTCTGTTTTAGCAGTAGAGCAGAGAGTATTTTGTGTTTGTAGAATTTTGGTAATTTTGAGTCAGGGGCCCACGATCTTTAGTCAGAGGAAAAGGGAGTTACTGAGCATTGCATTGTTCTGGAGAGGGTGCATGAGTAGTCCGTATTCTTGACGAGCATATACTATTTTTTCAAATGTAATTAGATGCTGTTGTGTACTCATTTATACCGGTATTAAGTTTATATTAGCTTCTCTAGTGTATTTTTTCAAGCATGGACTATTAAAATAGAATATGTATGCAAACTCTAACAATAATAAGAGAAGTTCATACATAAAAGTGTGAGGAACCACTGATTAGAATTGAACTGCATCCATTTAATAATTATTTATAAAGTATTTGTCTTATATAGGTATGCTGTGGTAGCTGTTGTGTTCTTGCCTTTCTAACTATTATTTTATAAATATAGGAGGCTGGATAGTCTTAACTTTTTTCTACAGTGGACTCTCCCATATCACTTATTTTCTCCCCTTCCTTTGTCATTTTCTCTTCAAATAAATAATTTATTCCTAATAGTCTCCTTTTTAAGATTAGGGGCAGGTTACCAAAAAAGTATAGAAGGAGGGAATATAGTTCTCTTTCCTGGTTAATATGGACAGAAGGGTGTGTGCAAAACAATGTCTTACTACAGAGAATGATGGTTTTCATTTGAAGAGTATACCTGAGGAGGGACGCCTGGGTGGCTCAGTTGGTTGAGCGGCTGCCTTTGGCTCAGGTCATGATCCCAGCATCCTGGGATCGAGTCCCACATCGGGCTCCTTGCTCATCAGGGAGCCTGCTTCTCCCTCTGCCTCTGCCTGCCATTCTGTCTGCCTGTGCTTGCTCTCTCTCCCTCTCTCTCTCTCTGACAAATAAATAAATAAAATCTTTTAAAAAAAAAAAAAAAGAGTATACCTGAGGAAACTTCTCCTTTCCTTGTTAAAATGGAGACTACACGTGGTAAGGTTGGCAATGAATAAGACATCCCTGTGGGAAGAGAAGGACAATCCTGTCTCTTAGACTCACATTCTTCTTGGTGGGATTTGGATCATTTCCTTTGTCACTACCGTACTATCCTCAAGGGATACTGTTGCCCTTTTAGTTCTTGAAATCACATTTACTCTCCAGTCCTGTTTTCATAATACAGACAAGCAAATGCAGAACATTTAAGCAGGATTTTCACATGGAAATACCGACTCATAAGATATGGTTTACTTTCCCTTCTTGTTTTAGCTTTGGGCTATTCCTGTATGAGGGATAACTTAACTTAGTAGGACTCCACTTAGAGATACTCGCCCTTCTGCAGCTATAGACCTATGGTTTGCCTAAACCTTACCTTCCTTCCAGGTTTTGATTCCTTCCTTGAAAACTTGTATCTTTCTAACATGAGTGTGTCTCCCCTTCAGGGGAGATCAACCTTGCCTAGAAACAATGTGTCTCCATTTAGGAATTCTAATGGAATGTAATGCCACACTTCCAATACAGGACATACATATCAAGTGGAAGAAAGTGGGTCTGTCTTCTTTTTAGCATCTTTGGATTAGAATTGGGAACCAGAGAGCCGTCTTTCAAGGTACTTTGATTACTGGAGGTGGAACTCTTTTTTTTTTTTTTCCTGTGTATCTCCGAGTATACTTTTCCTATCTCTAGTAAAATTTCAGTTAGCTATGATCATATATCTGGGTTTGTAAATTAAACTAACTGTAATACTGAGTTTTCTAAAATGAAAAGCTCCTGAGTAAGAGTTAGTATGATTTTTTATTTTGTTTTTATTAGTGCCTAATTAAATGAGTTAAAAATAGTTGTATAGTAACAGTTACTGAGTTAGGCCAGTGAAAAGACCAATATTCCACATTTTCTTCAATTTAACTGTTAGTAAATGGCGGGGAGTATGTCCTTCATTTTACAAATTTGGAGAAAGATGCTCTAGTGTTTCCTGTTTAAGGTTGAAGTTGGTAGTCAGCTGTCTCTGCAATACTGTATTACAGTGAAAAATGGGCGTTTTGTTGGAGGTGGGATTGGGTAGGGGATAAAAGCGTGTGAAAAAATTGTATTTGAGGGGCACCTGGGTAGCTCAGTTGTTTAAATGTCTGCCTTTGGCTCAGGTCATGATCCCAGGACCCTGGGACTGAGCCCCACATCGGGCTCCCTGCTCTGTGGGGAGCCTGCTTCTCTCTTTCACTCTGCCTGCTGCTCCCTTGCTTATGCTCTCCCTCTCTCTCTCTGTCAAATTAATAAATACAATCTTAAAAAAAAATTACATTTGATTTTTATTTATTAGTTATGTTATCTTGGGCAAATTATCTGCCTTTCTAAGTGTCAGCACCTTTTTATAAAACTAGTGTAATGAAAGTGCCCCAGAGGGTAACTGGGGGGAGGACGTGATCTTTATAAGGCCCCAGCATGGTGCCAGGTGTGTAGTTCATGCTCTATGTTATTTGCATTCCCTTCTCCCCTGTGTCATGTTAGTGTTACACAGGTTAGTGTAATGTTCTAATGGACTTTTCTGGATATGAACTTTATTCTTGAATAGTTTTGAAGTTAATTAAAATAATTAATTTTGCTGCAATATATTTTATTTAAAGGATGTTCTCTTTGTTCCTTTTTGCCTACACATTCTGACAGATCTCTTCTCTACAAGGTGAAGGAGAGAGTATTTCTTGAAATTTCTTGGACTGCATTTTAGAAAGGACTACTTTATGTGACTAGAGGTGTGTTTCTTTTTTGAGGTCATGTTTTATTGCTTCTACAGCACTATTACTTATTTTAGTTATTTCAATAAACCAAATTGCAAAAATAATTACAAGTTCCACCTCTTCCTCTAACTTGTGACCTTGGCAAAGTCACTTGATGTCCTTGAGTGCAGTTTCTTCAGTTGAATGACACAGATCAAATGGTTTATAAAGCCCTTGTCCCTTTTTTTGTTGTGATTTATAAAATCTCTTTATTCAGGAACACAGAGCTGAAAGTGGTATGTGGGTCCCAGTTCTCAACGGCAGAGGGCACACTGCCCCTAGTGGGCGAGGCCCTTAGGTATTGGAAACTATATGCAGTTATATAGCCTGAAGTTGATGTTCTTGATCATGGGAAGGAGCCAAGAAAATTCCCTAAACTAATGTTTTGCAAAGAAGATTTCATGGCCTGTTTTCTAACTATTTAATATTTAGGTGAAACACTTGAAAAAAAAAAGAGAGAGATTTTGACATTCTGGGGGTACTTCTTACGATTATATGAACTTTTTTCTTTTGTGAAGAGCTTTATCATCTCCTTCCACCTTATTTACCCTAAGTACTCTAAGCTTAGGATGGTTTGCAAATGGGATGGAGAGGAGAACTAACATTTATTGAGTCCTTACTGTATATTAGAAACTATACCTAGCACTTTAGGTACATTTTCTCTAATCCTCACAGCAATCCTTTAAATTGTGTGTTATTCTTATTTTATATAGGAAGATACTGGGCTCAGAGAGGTGAAGTGACTTGCCTGAGGCCTCACAATAGGGATTCAAGTGCAGGTCTGTTAACTCTCAAACCTGCTTTCTTTCTACCATACCAGAGTTCCTTTTTTCTCCCAATTCAAACAATTAGGGCCAAATTACTAAGAGCAGGCGTGGCCAGACAGTGGTCACACAAAGAAGGTTGACTTTCTCTTGTTCTAAAGTTTTGGTGACCCTTATAATTCTAGATGGAAGCTTTTCCTCTGACAAGAATTTTTTTTAATCATTTATGTTTAACATCCTATATATAAACACATACCCATGTTTTCAAATTTGAAACCTTTAAACTGGATTATTGAAATATTTTTTTTGGTGGGCTACTTTTTAAGGTTACAGCAATATCTCATTTTACAAGAAGCCTGCATTCTAAAGTCAGTAGATAAGGTGAAAATCACTACAGTGGAATAATCTCTGAGAATCCCACGGTAAGGTGTCTTGTTAGAGAGCCATATACCTCCTTTCTATAAGTCCATTACAGCCAGTCTTTCCTTCTTTGGTGTAACAGATCATGATTTTTCCTGTTGAGCTTCAAATGATGAGGCTGGCTTGTATTTGGGGGCCATGTTGGGTGGTAATGCACATCTTTAAACACCAGATTCTCATTCACCATGGTTTGATGCTTATAGTATTAGAGGTATTCCGAAACCTAGATCAAAAGAAAGAATAGCAGATTCATCTCCTATTTGAGGGCTTAGGCTTAGGCTAACTCAAAACTTCAGCTGTACATCAGCATCACAGACTACTGCATTCTACTCTCCACAGTTTCGGACTCAGTAGTTCTGGGATTCTGCCAGAGCATTTGCATTTTTAAGAGATTCTCAGATGATGCTGATTCTGACTTCTGGGGACTTCGAATGGAGGACTGCTGTACTAATTGAATGGAGGCAAGTAGGATCACTTGTCTTCCCTCCACTGTCTCTCTTGCTCTCCATTTTTTGTACGTGAATGGGTATACTTGAATTCATTTAAATTAAGTGTAGGTGTTATGGCTCAACCAACACTTTATCCCATTGCCAAGCTTACTTCTTGGCCCAGAACAGGAACTTGGCGATTCAATAGATGCTTGTTGAATGAGGGATTGGTTATATATGTTGAACTGGCATATAAAATGGGAGGGATTTTTAGCACATGGACATCATTATCATATGCCTGTTCTGTACAAACTTTATTTTCTCGAGGTAGGCAGATTTTGGATTAGAATAGTTTATATTTTAGGACTATGTGTAATGATGATCATGGTCATCAGAAAGTATACAGTTAGTGCAGTTTTGAGAAACTTGCATGTTTGGGACCTCTGGAATAATGTGAAGTAGATATGTGTGGGTAGATGGAGCTGGGTATGAGGAGTCCCATCTGTTTTAGAAGGACCTAGGTAAGTCTTGCAGAGCTTGGTGTAGGTCTGAACCAGACAGTCTGAAGCAGCACTGGAGCAGCACTGAGGTACTGGTCTACCCCAGACCAGATGCAGCAGTTTCACTTCTGTCTCCATAGTACTGGGGAAATGCAGCCCCATGATCCTAGAGGCTCAGTGGGACTCTGTACTGTGGATAACACTATAAATTTAGGTAGTTGCACATGAATCTTACCATGTTGTAGGATTTGATAAATACATTTAAATGGTGAGTTTATTAAGGGAAGGGTAAAAAAAAAAAAATCACAAAAATGTAAAGTTTGTTTTAAGCTTAAAATTATTGTCATTTTTATTATTTGGACATGTTTTATATTAAGTCTTGCAAAGTCTCAGTATCCTGTGTTTTTTTCTCTTTCAGTATAGATTAAATTTTCTTCCTTTAAATTCATCTTACTTTTTTGTGCTGAAATATTTTCAGGTAAATTGCACACAGCATGACGTTCTATCTCTAAATCATTCAACGTACAGCTGTAAAAAATAAAAACGTTTACTTATGTAGCCACAATATGATCATTGCTAACAAAATTAATGAGTCATTAGTATTGTCTAATACCTAGTCCATATTCACATTAACCTAATTGTCCCTAAATTATCATTTGTTTGAACCAGAATACAACTTGGAATCATGCATTGCATCTGGTTATTTTGTTCCTTAAAGTTTAGTATTTATCATTATATTGCCTTACCATTGTCTTATCCCACGTTTGGATTTGTCTGATTGCTTATTCAGAATGTTTTTATCTTGTTAATCTACCTTGTGTATTTCCTGTTCTGTACAAACAGGAAATTAGATCTAAAAGAAATCAGATCTGAAGGCTGGAAAAAGATACAAGTTGAACATTTTTGGCATGATTTTATCATAGGTGAAATTTGGTGATATTTGCTTTTCTTGTACCACCTGAGGAGGTGCATAATCCATGCCTGGCCCGCTGGTAGTGATGCTAATTTTGATCAGTAGAGTGAGGTGATGACAGCCTGATCCTTCCATTGTAAAATTACATTTTGTTATGTGACAAGAAGGTACTCTCCATGGTGTTACTTTGGTCCTATTACAAATCTTCATTTCCCTGTCATTCATTTTCCTAATGTTTTTAACACCATGTGGTAATTTTTGCCCAAATCAGTAACTTCATAAGGGTTTGCAAAACTCATTTGTCTAATTTTGTCATTCCTTCTGCGTTAGCTGAAATTTAATTGAACACAGCTCTTTTTCATTAACTGGAACTATTTGATATTTTGAAACACAATTCCACTGGAAAGGGAGGTTAAATGTTGAGTTATTTTTGTATTCCCAATTTCTAAGTTAGGAGTTGGTTTAATAGGCACCTTAAGTGGTGACAAAGGACTATATATTTTGTTTTTCCTTTTTTGATATCCTTCTGAACTAATAGATTTTTGTGAATTGAATGTTTCAATCAGCTAATGAAAATACAGATGGTGGTAAGGGATATCTGTATTTTTTAAAAGATTTTATTTATTTGAGAGAGAGTGCTCGCATAAGCAGGGGGAGGGGCAGAGGGAACGGGATAAGCAGACTCCCCACCCAGCAGGGCCATCCCAGGTGCTGGGGATCCCGACCTGAGTGGAAGGCAGAAGCTCAACCAGCTGAGCCACCCAGGTGCCCCAGGGATATATGTATTTTAAAAGTTAATGGATTCAAATTTCTGTTTCCAATTCAGTTTTAACATTACTGTTTTTTTTAAATACCTCCTTTATAATTGTTATCTCTTCTCTTACACTGAAAATCTTGAGTACTGATAACATTGTTTTTTATTGTTGTTGTTGTTTTTTAAAGATTTTATTTATTTATTTGAGAGAGAGAGAGAGAGCGCGTGCGCGCGCGCACAGCAGGGTAGAGGGGTAGAAGGAGAGGGAGAAACAGACTCCCTGCTGAGCCAGGAGCCCACATGGGGCTCAGTCCTAGGACTGATCATTATCTGAGGCCTGAGCTGAAAGCAGATGCTTAACTGGCCAAGACATCCAGGAACCCCTGTTGGGTTTTGTTGTTGTTGTTGTTTTAAGTAAGTTTCACACCCAGTATGGAACATGAACTCATGACCCTGAGATCAAGAGTTGCATGCTCTACCAACTGAGCCAGCCGGGTGCCCCTAACATTTTTTTATCTTACAGTATAAAGAAAGTAATTTCAAAATAACAGTGCCAGTATTACTACTGTAACTAAAATCAAATGAAGTTTAAAAAGTTTTGTGATTAGGTGTGGTGCACAAACAATGAATTCTGGACCACTGAAAAGAAATTAAAAAAAAAAGTTTTGCGGTTATTTTTGTAACATAGGTTGATCTTAATGGAAGAATAAACTTAATTACTTTTTTTTTTTGTTCTCATTAAATTACTCTCCTCTGAAATTTGTCTACTGTGTTTTTGTCTTAGGTTGATCATTTTGGATTTAGTGCTGATAAAACTTTTAAACAACGGTACCTAATAGCTGATGCATACTGGAAGAAAAATGGTGGATCAGTACTTTTCTACACTGGTAATGAAGGGGACATTACCTGGTTTTGTAATAATACGGTATGTGCAAATTCTTATGCTCAGTTTGCCTTTTATTATGGCAAACTGGAAAAAAAATATGTTTTGCAGTGTGTATGACCAAGTATCATTGTAGCTAATTGTGAAGCTCTTTAGAAAATAACAGATAAAACTCACTAATAATAGAAAAATGGCAGAAGCATATAAGTGGGCAGATCACAAAAGAATGAATACAGATGTCCAGTAAGCCTGTGTGTTCTGCCTTAAAGAATTATACATGAAAATATTTTTGGATAATTGAATTGTACATTTTTTAAAAATCTTGTCTTGTTTCTAGAGTGAATAAGGATATGAGGGACATGGGAATAAGAATGTTATTGCAGAGGCATCTGGGTGGCTCAGTTAAGCATCTGTCTTTGGCTCAGGTCGTGATCCCAGAGTCCTGGGATTGAGCCCTACATTGTGCTCCTTGCTCATCTGGAAGCCTGCTTCTCACTCTCCCTCTGCCTGCAGCTCCCCCTGCCTGTGCTGTCTCTCTGTCAAATAAATAAATAAAATCTTTTTAAAAATGTTATTGCATATAGGTTTTTTTGGTTTTTGTTTGTTTTGATTATGGTCAATGTAAATGTAAACACAAGGGCGTGAATTTTTGTTTGTTCAATGTTGTGTATTCAGTCTAAAACTGCTAAGGCATATAGTTGGTGCTCAATAAATATTTGTTAAATGAATAAATGAATAAAACCTAAACAAAGCCAGGGCAAATAAGAAAAAAGAAATGCAAGTTTGATTGTCAAATAGGATTTTAGCTTTCCTGTTCTATTTTTCTTATATTTGTGAGGGTTAAAAAATTGTATAGATGTCAGCTTGCTTCCCTGACTGTACATCCTATCATCTTTTATAATAACACTTAAATCCATTAGCCACATTTAATTTAGAAGGACATTTGAAAGGAAGAAATTTTCCTTTTTTGTATTCCAAAACTGTGACTAGAAGATGTCATCTTCCTATCAAAAAGCTAGTCTGTGAATTACCTTAAAGTGAAGACTGAATTATATTTTCTCCACTGCCAATGTCTGGCAATGGTGCCTAGTATTCAGGAGGTCTCAGTAAATGTGTGTTGAACTACACTGAACTGGAAGCAAAGATATGAACCCAATTATACTGTTACTGGATTTCCCATTTCTGATTATTTCCTTAGGAATATTGAGTCTAAATATGTTAGTTGAAAATAATTTCCTGAGAAATGGGATCCTAGGATGATGTTTCTCTTACATCAGTGACCAATGAAGTTAAGATTTATTTTCCATCAGATTCCTGCTTGCTTTTTCTGTGGAACAACTGAGGCTGCTTAACCCTTTTTTTTTTTCCTCTTGTGTGACTTCCTATTTATGCCAAGGCCATGGAGCAGCTTCTCCTGTCCAGTTATTTTTCCAGCTCCTCCCCCACTTCCTCCTCCTCTTCCTTCTTTTTTTGAGAGAGAGAATAAATGGGAGGGTAGGAGGAAAGAGAGTGGGAGAGAGAGAATTTTAAGCAGGCTCCACATTCAGTGTAGAGCGCAACTTGGGGCTCAGTCTCATGACCCTGAGATCATGACCTCAGCTGAAATCAAGAGTTAGATGCTTAAAAAAAATTTTAAAATAAGAATAAATGAAAAAATTTAAAAAATTTTAAAAAGTCAGACACTTAACTGAGCCACCCGTGTGCTCCCTCCTTGTCTTTATAGAATTAATAAACAGGCAGCTCTTCCTCCCTTCACTGCTCTGACCGACACTGCAGCATAATTTCAGGCTTGCCTCAGAAGTGGTAGAGAGCAAGAGCCACACAGTGTTGAAGCAGTTCAGGAAGGGGCTAAAGGTAGATCCTTAGGAGGATCCCAGTTTTTTCCCAGCCCTAGACACCTCCCTGTACATACTAAAATGTCCTGGTTGCATATTCACATATTCTGGACATTCATCTATTAAGAGACAGTGTAGCAGAATGTCAGGAATGATAGACTGATTAGGACTGATAAGGATTGAATTCTGGTTTTACCATTATGATTTGTGACTTTGGGTAGTTTCTTATTCTGTGCCTCAGTTTTCTTATGTGCTAAATGGGTATATTAATAATCTGGTTCATAGAGTTGCTGCAAGGACTAAATAAGAATTAGGAACTGAGGACAATGCTATACTATTATTAAATGTTAATATATTACATGGACCTCTTCTGAAAAATAAAAATACCCTGAAATAGATACAGGCAAATAATCACTTATTATAATGCATATCAGTTCACTTAAATTGCTTCCTTTAAAAGCCTGAGGTCCCCAGAGGTGTGGCTATTTTGATAGATGATCCTTACCCTTAAGCAGCTCATAATCTGGTAGGGTAAGACACACATATAAGCAAATATTGCAACACGGTAATAGAGAGCTATGCCTAGCACGGTGGTGTTGAGAAGCGGGAGTGATCAGCAGTGCCACAATGGGGCAGGTAGAGGAGAGCATGCTTGAGCTGGTTATTACAGGATCTGCAGATAAATGGCAGGGACTGGGCAACGTATTAAGAGAGAAAGTAAGGATTATTGAAACCATCACAGATAACAGTTTAAATTCTCCATCACCACATGCGCGCAGATCTTTTAATTGTTCATTTATTGATCGAAATGAACAAAACCTTTTAGAAATTTCTTAGTTGTTGGTAGGGAGCAGCAGCTCATTAAAAAACAAGAGTGTGCCCTAGGAATGACAAATAGTTTTAATCTGTGCTAAATCTAAATCTAATCGATTGATGTTGGCTGCCTAGAGTGCTTTGTCAAGAAGAATTCTGAGGGCACCATTTGAGGTAAATGAAAAAAATGCAGTGATTGATGAATCACAAGCATTAAGTGTGGACATAAGGAGGTCGAACAGCACTTGCAGATTGTTTTATGAAGCCAGCCAGCCAGTGTTCAGTTCTTGGCTCTGCCACTTCTAGTTGTGTTGACTATCATAGGATATTTAAACTACTGTGTCTCAGTGTCCTTGTCTCTAAAATGGGGATAATAAAAGTGCCTATCTCCTAGATTGTTGTGATAATTAAGTGAATTAATATATATGAAGTGTTTAGAACAGTGCCTGACGCATTGTAAGCACTCAGCTATTCTGGCCTTTGTTAGCTACTGCTTATTTTCAAGCAAATAAGATAATATGGAACCCAAGGGAATCCAGTATGCTTATTTTTATTGTTTTTTTTTTCTTTTATGTTGTAAATGTTTATGAGTAGGCAGCTAACTTAGACATCCTCAGTTCTTTCCTAGACTGGTACACAGAGCAATTTGAAGGCTATTTTCGACACAATATTGATTCTACAGCTAGAGTGTTAGAATAAGGAGAGTTGGAATGACTGGTGTTTGAGTGACTTGAGCTTATTTTTAATTGTTTCACTCTAAAATAGTATGAGATTGATGTGCAACAATGAAACAATAATTTTTTACCTGTAGAACAAACATAAATTATGCAGCTTCTCAGAGTTCTTTTTGGTCTGGTTTAACATTCGTTTCATAGGAGTTGCCAAAAGGATCAATGACTTTTTTCACATCCTGGTTTTTATCCTGTAAAATATTTGTAAATTCTTCCCAGGGGTTCATGTGGGATGTGGCTGATCAACTGAAGGCTATGTTGGTGTTTGCAGAACATCGATACTATGGAGAGTCCCTACCTTTTGGTAACAAATCATTCAGGGTAAGTATGGGCGTGCCTTGTTTTATTGTACTTCCATTTACTGTACTTCACAGATCATGTGGTATTTGCAAATTGAAGGTTTGTGGCAACTCTGTGTTGAGCCAGTGTATCAGTGCCATTTTTCTAATAGCATTTGCTTCCTTTGTGTCTCTGTGATACATTTTGGCAATTCTTGTAATATGTTTGACTTTTTCATTATTTTTATATTTGTTATGGTTATCTGTGATCAGTTGTCCAAGATGCTCACATAAGATGGCAAACTTAATTGATAAATAACGTATCTGTTCTCACTGCTCTACCGAGTGGCTAGTCCTCCATCTCTTTCTGTCTCCTCAGGCCTGGTTATTCCCTGAGACACAAAAATATTGAAATAAGCTAATTAATAATCCTGCATAATCCTGCAATGACCTCTAAATGTTCCAATGAAAAGAAAAGAAGAGTTGCATGTCTCTCACTGTAAATAGAAAGCTAGAAATGATTAAGCTTAGTGAGGAAGGCATGTTCAAAGTTCAAAATAGTGAGAGAGGCCAAAAGCTAGGCCTCTAGTGCCAGTCATTCAGCCAGGTTGTGAATGCAAAGAAAGAATACTTGAAGGAAATTAAAAGTGCTACTCCAGTGAACATACACCTGACAAAAAAGTGAAACAGCATTGTTGTTGATATAGAGAAAGTTTGAGTGGTCTGGATAGAAGATCAAACAAACCACAACATTCCCTCAAGTCAAAGCCTAATCCAGAGCAAGGCCCTAACTCTCTTCAGTTTGATGAAGGCTGAGGAAGGTGAGGAAGCTACAGAGGAAAAGTCTGAAGCTAGCAGAGGTTGGTTCATGAGCTTTAAGGAAAGAAGCCATCTCCGTAACATAACCGTGAAGATGAAGCAGTAAGTGCTGATACAGAAGTTGCAGTAAGTTATACAGAAAATCTAGCTGAGATAATTCATGAAGTTAACTACATTAAACCATAGATTTTCAATATAGACAAAACAGCTCCTATTGAAAGAGAATGCCATCTAGGACTTTTCATTGCTAGAGAGGAGAAGTCAATGATTGGCTTCAGATCTTCGAAAGGACAGCCTGACTCTCTTATTAGGGGTTAGTGTAGCTGGTAACTTTAAATTGAAGCCAGTGCACATTTACCATCCTGAATATCCTAGGGCCTTAAGGAATTATGCTGTATCTACTTTGTTTGTGCTCTATAAATGGAAGAACAAAGCCTGAATGGCTGCACATCTGTTCACAAAATGGTCTGCTGAATATTTTAAGATCACTGTTGAGACCTACTGCTCAGGAAGAAAAAAGTTCCTTTCAAAATACTGTTCATTGACAATGCACCTGGTCATCCAAAAGCTCTGATGCAGATGTACAGTGCGGTGAACGTTGTTTTCATGTCTCCTAATACAGCATCCGTTCTGCAACCCATGGATCCAGAAGTTATTTTGAGGGGTGCTGGGTGGCTCAGTGGGTTAAGCCTCTGCTTTTGGCTCAGGTCATGATCCCAGGGTTCTGGGATCGAGCCCCACATCGGGCTCTCTGCTCAGTGGGGAGCCTGCTTCCCCCTCCCTCTCAGCTGCCTCTCTGCCTACTTGTGATCTCTCTGTCAAATAAATAAATAAAATCTTTTTTAAAAAGTCATTTTGAATTTCAAATCTTACTTATGAAATACATTTCGTAAGGCTATAGCTGCCACAGAGAGTGAATCCTCTGATAGATATGGGCAAAGTCAGTTGAAAAACTCCTGGAAAAGATTCACCATTCTAGATGCCTTGAAGGATATTTAGGGTTTATGTGAAGAGGTCAAAATAATCAACATGAACTGGAGTTTGAAAGAAGTAGATTTCAGCCCTTGTGTATAACTGTGAGGGGCTGAAGACTTCAGTGGAGGATGTAACTGCAAATGTGGTAGAAACAGCAAGAGAACTAGAATTACAAGTGTAGCCTTAAGATGTGACTGAAATGCTCCAATCTCATGATAAAATTTGAATAGATGAAGAGTTGCTTCTCATGGTTGAGCAAAGAAAGTGGTTTCTGAAGATGGAATCTACTGCTGGTGAAGATGCTATGAAGATTGTTGAAATAACAACAATGCATGTAGAAAATTATAAAAACTTAACTTGGTAAAACAGCTATAGGGTTTGAGAGGACTGATAACAAGTTTGAAAGAAGTTCTCCTGTGGATTAAGTACTATTGAACAGCATCACAAGCTACAGAGAAAGCATTCATGAAAGGAAAAATCAATCAATGTGGCAGACTTTATTGTTGTTTTATTTTAAGACATTGCCACAGGGCACCTGGGTGGCTCAGTGGGTTAAGCCTCTGCCTTCGGCTCTGGTCATGATCTCCGGGTCCTGGGATCAAGTCCCGCATCGGGCTCTCTGCTTGATAGGGAGCCTGCTTCCTCCTCTCTCTCTCTCTCTCTGCCTGCTTCTCTGCCTACCTGTGATCTCTCTCTGTCAAATAAATAAAATCTTTAAAAAAAAAAAAAAAAGGCATTGCCACAGCCACCCTAGCCTTCAGCAACTGCCCCCCCCTGACCAATTGGCAGCCATCATCATTTAGGCATGATCCTCCACTGGTAAAAAGATGAAAGCTCAGAAAGCTCAGATGACGGTTAGGATTTTTTATCAATGAAGTATTTTAAAATTAAGTATGTACATCTTTTTTTAAATAATACTAATGCACGCTTACTAGACTACAGTATGGTGTAAACATAACTTTATGTGCACTAGGAAACCAAAATAGTAGTTTGACTTGCTTTATTGCGATATCCACTTTATTGAAGTGGTCTGGAACTGAACCTGCAAGATCTCTGAGGTGTGCCTGTATACTTTTTATTTTTAAGTTTAAAACTTTTTTTTTTGAAGTTTAGGATATTACATGTTCTAATAACATGTAAGAAAGAAATGATAGCTTTAACTTGAACAGCTTGAAATTTCAAAAATCTGTATATAATCTTTCCTTTTTATATGCAATTGAACAAATTAAGCCTTTTCAAAGCCATAATATTATCATTTATAGTGTTGGTCAGTCTTTAACTCAGTGTGATGAGGTTAGCTCTCACTAGAGAAATCCTATATGGCTGCAGAGACTTTGAAGGGAACTTCTCAGTGTTGCAAAAATGTCAGTAAGTAATTCTGGTTTATAAATTACACACTTAAATTCCTGGGTCTACCCCTGGAAAAAATACAGTGAGCACTCAGTTGTTTAATAGGTATTTTTCAATAAAATGAGGACAAATTATCCCTGTTTTCAGTGAGTCCAGTGGGCCACTTGGATTCCCTTCTGGCCTTTCCTGATCTCACAAGGAGCTTTGGCCTTGACCACAGACTGTACACCTAATAAAAAGGAAACATTTTCTGCATCTAAGTCACTCATGTACTACCTTTGTGATTCTGAGTGTATGGTTGCGATCTGCACTATTATTTACACAATATTTTTCTTTAAACAACTAACTTTTCAAACTTTACATTACCTTAACAAGGGCTTTATATACTAGTTACATTTTTTTTTCTAAATGACATTAAAACAAGTATTAAATTAAGAAAGACTGTGTATTATCTAAGACCATCATGCATACTACCAGTATACACATACCATCCTTTTGGGGAACTCTGAGTTAGAAGAACTCAGGGACAGTAATTTTCTGGCTGCCTATTTTGAAAGGAGTTTTAATTTTTGTTCTCAGAGGTTTTATTACCTCATTATAATTAAATAAAAAGTGAAAAATGAAAAGCAGAACAATTTGCTGATATTTGTTGGGCTGCATGAGAAACTCTGTTCTTTAGCTTACTACTCTGCATAATTATCTGATTAGGAGAGTTGATAGATCCTGAAACCATTGAGTAGTAGTCCCCTTGTTGCAGACAGAAATGTAATATCCTCTTCTAGATCCCTTCTTTCATGCTTTGTTAGCAAAAAGGAGCAGAGGGCTCTTCTTCGATATGCTTCTTTCTCTTCATGTGCTCACAGAATTTGTCAGTAGCTTGGGGGATAATATTACAAATATTATGCGAGGATTAGGAAAAAATCGCACTCAGCTATACATAATGCCATGAAAACTGGAAGTAAAAGACTAGTGACAGACAATAAGCAAGGCGGTAAGAGGTCAGAAGGTATACATCTTGGATAAGGGGGAAGGCTAAAGGAGTAGGTGACATACATAGGAAAGATGGGAACTATGTGGTTTCAGACTTTGCCAAATGATGGAAGGAGTCAAACAGAGTGGTGAGACCAAAGCATGAAGATCAAGTAAGACAGCCTAATCGGTATATAGCTGTACTAGTTACCTATTACTATGTAACAATTTACCTTAAACCTTAGTGATTGAGGGGTGCCTGGGTGGCTCAGTGGTTTGAGCCTCTGCCTTCGGCTCAGGTCATGATCTCAGGGTCCTGGGATCGAGCCCCGCATCAGGCTCTCTGCTCATCAGGGAGCCTGCTTCCCCCACCACCCCTGCCTGCCTCTCTGCCTACTTGTGATCTCTGTCAAATAAATAAATAAATAATCTTAAAAAAAACAAAAACAAAAACCTTAGTGATTTAAAACAGCAGTAAACATTTATTGTCTCATGCTCCTGTGGGTAAGAAATTAAAAGTGGCTCAGCTAGGAGGTTCTTTTTTAAGGGGTCTCATGAGGTTGAGATGTCAGCTGGTGCTAACAATTATCTGAAGGCTTGGCTGGTGCCAGAGAACCCTCTCCACTATAGGGAGAATCCACATGAGTGATAAAATGTTGCTGGGTGTTAGCCAGAGGCTACAATTTGTCTCTTCCTGCGTTTCTCCAAAGGCTTAGTTCAGTGGCCTCATGACAAGGCAGCTGGCTTCCCTCAAAGTCGGTAATCCAATGGAGCAAGGTGGAAACTGCAGTGCTTATTATGAGTTAACTTTGGAAGTCACATATTGCTTCTGACACATTTTATTGGTTAGAACCAAATCACTAAGTCCAGTACAAGTTCAAAGAAAGGACTTATCTTTTAAAGGGAGATACTTTATTAGCCTCCTCAGCTTAGCAGGACTCTGAGCTCTACTTCCCTATGTTAAAGTGAGGCAGTTGTCTCTAGGCAGAGAATTAGATGATCATGGAACTTATGTTTTGAGTATCCTTCTCTCAGGGATCAATGTCTTGTGTTGCTGGTTTTCTAATGCCTGAATATAGTTGCTCTATTGGTTTTTGTTTTTAACTCTAATTTTATATTGTTTACAACAGGGTAATTTCCGGTTGTTGGCATATCAGGCATTATTTTCTTTCTTACTAGGGAGGGTGAGATTTATTTTTATTGATGATACTTCAGTATTTCACAGGATTCGGTCTACTTTTGCCTGTATGGTAGCCATTTTAAATGTTTCAAGTTTTAAAATAAAAATTATAATACAGCAATTATCTGTTAAGCTGAAAATTGTATTCTGTCACATTTGCTGTTAAAAGTTACTTAGAGTTTGTTTCTGTTATTTCTACAACCTCAACAAGATCTTTGGTAAATAGCATTTAATAGAAATCACATTTGAATGCAAAATATATTATGTTTGTCACACAAACTTAAAATCATTGTTTTAATGATTTGTTTAAATCAGCATTGCTCTTATGTTGACTGGGCATTTTAACTCAATTGCTTAGAAATTCTGTTTGGAGAAAAGCTTATCTGACTGGCTTTTTTCTTGGATCTATGCTATGCCTAAGCTGCTATTATGTGCACATTTATATTTGTTCTTTGTTACTTTTCTTTAGGATTCCAGACACTTGAATTTTCTGACATCGGAACAAGCTCTGGCTGATTTTGCAGTGTTAATCAAACACTTGAAAAAAACAATCCCAGGAGCTAAAAATCAACCTGTCATTGCCATAGGGGGCTCTTACGGTGGCATGCTTGCAGCCTGGTTCAGGATGAAATATCCTCATATAGTGGTTGGGTAAATGCATTTATGTTGGACATGAGCACTTCTTAATGGTTGTCAAGCATACTTAGAGATTTGTTTTGGGTAAAACAAGTTCTGTTGTACTGATATTTCTACTTTATATCTCATTAACAGCTGTAATGTTTTCTCACCATTTTTGTTCAGTATCAGTTTCAATTTCAGAACTTTAATTCAGTAAGTTGCATTTTTTTTTTTTTTCTTTTCTCCTTTCTCATTTTTCTCACCATTTAGAGCTCTTGCAGCCTCCGCCCCCATTTGGCATTTTGGTAATCTGGTACCTTGTGGTGTGTTTATGGAGACTGTAACTAAAGATTTTAAGAGAGGTGGTCCAAATTGTTCAGAAACCATCCGTAGCTCCTGGGATGCTATTAATCGATTCTCAAGAACAGGTAAGCTTTAATTAATAGAATGGAATCACAGAGTTTTTTACCTTTCACTTGTTAATTTCAACACTTCTCAGTTTTTCAGTAACATTTTTACTTAGGTAAAACATACAAAAACATACACAAATCAAAATACATCACTTGATGAATTTTCAAAAGGGAAAACATAATCGGTATGGTATAATAGTTTACTCATCATCCAGTATAATCAGGAACACAGTATGTATGTTTTGTGTCTGCTGTCTTTTGCTTGACACTATGTCAGATACTTCCATTTGTTTTACTTGTTGGGGTTTACACTGATTGCTCTCTAGTGTTCCATTTGTTTATTTATTTACTTAACCTCAATCATAATCTTTAAAGCAGGGAATAATTCATATAATTTCTGGCAAACTCCATGAGGATAGACAACCTGTTTATCATGGGATTATCCAGATGCTTAAAAATATTTTATTGAATGTTGAAAAAGCATTCTTGGAGAAATGGTATAGAATATTGAATTTTCTGGAGTATTGAGTAAAGCGTTCTGTCAAATAGTGCTTTTTAGGTTCCCAACAATGTGATTCTCTTCTCAGGTGCTGGCTTGCGTTGGCTTTCTGAAGCCCTTGACTTATGTACCGCATTAACAAATGCTCAGGATGTCCAGCGTTTGAAAGCCTGGCTCTCTGAAACCTGGATAAATCTGGCAATGGTGGACTACCCTTATGAGTGTGACTTTTTACAACCTTTGCCTGCTTGGCCTATAAAGGTAACAGAAGAATGTCCTTTCATCACTTTTAATATGAACTTCTGTCTCTCTCTCTTTCTTTTTGTTTATAGAAAGCATCTTTCTTTTTTTGTAATTTATATTCAAGTTAATTAACATATAGTGTATTATTAGTCTCAGGATTTTGTTTTGTTTTTTAAACTGGTGCTTTCTGTGACTTTTAGCATTAAAGGAATCTCCAGTGACAAAGGGACTTGGTTTGACTAACCTGGGCAGAAATCCTGACTTCTGTCACTTTCTGGTTACTCACTTGGACATCTACCTGACTTTTCTTTTTTTCCTTTTTTTAAAGATTTATTTATTTATTTTTATTTATTTATCTTATTATTTAGCAACAGATAGAGGGAGAAGAAAAGAGTCATTTTGTTGTTGTTGTTGTTGTTGTTGTTGTTAAAGACAAGTCTTCTTCTTCTTCTTCTTTTTTAAAGATTTTATTTATTTATTTGACAGAGAGAGACACATCAACAGAGAGAACACAAGCAGGGGGAGTGGGAGAGGGAGAAGCAGGCTTCCCGCCGATCAGGGAGCCCCATGTGGGGCTTGATCCCAAGACCCTGGGATTATGAATTGAGATGAAGGCAAACACTTAATGACTGAGCCAGCCAGGTGCCCCAGGAAAGAGAGTCTTGAGCAGACTCTGTACTGAATGTAGAGCCTGAGCCCAAACAAAGAGTTGGTGACTTAACCAACTGCACCACCTAGGCGTCCCTTATCTAATACTTCTGAACATCAGTTTCCTCTCATTTGAATAAAGAAGACAAAATGAATAGATTATAGAGTTGTATGAATTAAAACTAATACCAGTAATTGCTGCTAATGGCGTGATTACTGTGCGCCGTGTCTTGTGCTGAACACTTTGCATGGACAGTTTACTTATTACATCTTTGTAATGTATGTGAGACAGGTAAGCTTGTCGTGTCGTATATGGTTAGTGGTTAATAAATGGCAAATGCTCTCACAATGCTATGATTCAGTCAACTGCTAATGTGTTCTAAGTGCTACACATTTATCACAAAGGAGTGATCTCCATGCAGCAGGTGGAGTGGAAAGAGTACTGACTCTGGATCCTTGATCTAGAAACTACCATTTACCAGCTGTGTGATCTTGGGTGAGGCTCTCTTCTTCTGAACCTCCACATCTTCCTCTGCAAAATGAAATAATTATACTTAGTTCTCCATAGGGTTGTGCTCAGGATCAAAAAAAATATTAGATGTGAAAACACTCTGGAAAGTGTAAAGACACCTTACATCATAAATGTTTAGGTTCTTTATATGGCAAAATGCTTTATTTATCTCCTTTTTAGCTTCTTTGTAAAGAACATTCTTAGTTTTAAAATCCAAGTTTGGCCAACTTGATGGTTAAGTTTAGAGAATATAACTGATTCTGCAGCTGGAATGAGTGCCAGAAATGTAAATAGACTTGATAATATGAGAACCAGTTTTCAAAAGCACTTTTAACAGTCCCTTTGAAGTTAATATTAAATGAACATTTTGCTTAAAACTTTATAACCCAAATGGAACAAGGTCATTTGCTATTAGAGATATTTTTCTTCATCTAAAAAGTAGAATGACAATTGGATGTCTTGCACATACAGGCCAGAGGTAAATGTGTATTGAATTAAATTGAATTTAGATAATACAGAAATATTTAAAAGAGCTGTCTCTCTCATGGTAAGAAAACCTGGATCAAAATAATGAGAAAAAACTAAATTCGAGTCAGTTAGCCTCCATATATGTCTTTGTGCTAATAAGGCCTTAGCTGTATTATTTTACTGTTGCAGAACACTTTCATATATGCTATCCCATTTAATCCCCTTATATATGAAAAAGAGGTACAATGGAGAGGAAATTTATGGAGTTTTTATAAAGAGGATATTTAAGCTCAGTGAAGATGGTGAAAGTGGGATTTGAGCTTGGGTCTACCATTGTTCAGAACCTCTGATCTTCTACCATATTGCACTGCATGAGGAGAGGATTTGGCTGAAGTTTTGGGTGGATCACTCGCTGCATTGTGACAACTATCAGATTTAACTGTATTCTCTTTACAAAGTGATAATTACTTTTGCATTTTTATGCCCACTTGAAGAACAAATGAGTTGTCAGGTGATAAAAACATATGGGGAATTCCCTTGTTATTTATAGCAAAAGTTGACAAACTTTATTTGTAAAGAACTAGATAGTAAATATTTTATGTTTTATGGGCCATTCAGTTTCTGCTGCAGTTATTCAGTTCTGCAGCTGTAGCAAGAAAGTAGCCAGTGTCACAAAAAATACTTTATTTATAAAACGGGCAGTAGCCTGGATTTGGCCTGTGGGCTTTAGTATGCCAACCCCTGATTTAGAAAAAAGCCAGAGGAATACGGCTTTTTAGTGTTCATTTGTTTATGATTTGGAACAAGGAACACTAACTTTGCTTCTCTACCCATTTCTTTAATGTTCCTTTTGAGGTACTTTGACTGTACTGAATGTAGAGCCTGAGCCCAAACATTTGTTGCATCTTTAAATGTAAATAAATGTCTATCCTTTCTTTCTCTTAAATATTCACTCAAAGTTAGTGGAGTGTATCTGAGATATTTTGCATTCTGTTTTTGATCTAGCACAGTTCTTTTATCTTTAGTACATATACATTATAAAAGTTTATTTTTAAGACAAGGTAACTTGGGTCTTTGCCCTACAATCACATTTTGTTTTTCTTCAGGACTACTTCTTGTCATTCTTTTCAGTTACTTCTTACAGTTTTATGTTTTTGGCATATTAAGAAATTCTTGATTGCTTATAATATATTTATGATTCTGTTTCTTGCCTGTACACCAACCAAAAGAAATCTCTCTTTGCCCCCTGCTTGAGAAATTTCCATTGCCCTATTTCCAGTTTTATCCTATATGATTTCAGAGTATTTCTACTGCATGTCTCCCTCCCAGACTTTTAGCTTTATATCACTTTCTTTCACTGTTCATTCTATTTCTCCTTTCTTGACCTCCTCTCTGTTCTCCCAACCCACTAATCCCAGGAACACTACCCAGTTGGGGACCGCTCTTTCACTTGGATAGTTCCATTTAACCAGGACTCCTCCTCCCTCTGATACACTTCCTCCTTTTTAAAGGGCTGACAAACAGCTGTACTTTTCTAAGTCTGTAACTCAGGCTTAGGATAGTGAAATGATGTGTAACAGTTGGGTTATGAAAAAAAGTAGGTGATTTCCAATTCTGCCTGGACCTTGTATGGTTCTGAAGGATCCATAGGCAGTGATTGAATGTCTTTTCTGTGTCAACTCAAGTATCGTTCTTTTTAATTTGTTTGTGGGCTCTGTACACTCAAACTCCATTTGCTTTTGTTTACTGTTAACAGAAGCTACAACATTCATGCAGAAATAATCATGGACTTGGCTGAGGGAACACAAGAAGAGAAAAGGGAAATAGAAAACCTCTGTGTCATTTGACTGCTCCGTCAGCATAAAAACTACTAGACCTCTTCTCAGCTTAAAGAGCAGTGTTTAAGGATACTATAGAGGTTGTTTATTTTGAATAAGTTTTTAGCTGATAACTCACCACATCTCTTGGCTTAGCCTTCTGAGCATGCAGATAGATATAGTGAAATAATAAGACATAAAATGGAAAATTTCTTCCATTTGTCTTGGTGTTTGATAATGTATTCGACCTCTCTGGGTGGTTTAAGCGGTTTAGGTGCATTCTATGAAAGGAGAG
Organism: Enhydra lutris kenyoni; assembly: GCF_002288905.1. Taxonomy (NCBI): domain Eukaryota; kingdom Metazoa; phylum Chordata; class Mammalia; order Carnivora; family Mustelidae; genus Enhydra; species Enhydra lutris. The sequence goes on from NW_019154121.1 coordinate 17,127,433, forward strand.
CTTTTAATGACAAAACTAATGTGATTATCTGTGAGTGTGAGAGGGGTATTGAAACCTTAGAGAAAGAAAATCTGTTAGAAAAGCTGAATGTATCTGCTTAATCCTTTCTCTAATGTGGATGGACCATACTTTCTGAGAGGAGGTTGGTCTTTTTTTTTTAACCTATCTTCTTTCCTTCTTTTAAAAAAAACTTCTTTGCCCCCTTTTTCTTTCTCTTATTCAAATGCTTATCCTTATAGGTAAAGGGACACGTAAAGCTTTGAAACAGATCATTATCTTTACTTTCTCTAGTGTATGTGGGGTCAAAGTGCAAATCTAAATATTTGCGTGCAGAGCTTATTAGTTTGGTACTAAGATAGAAATGTTCTGTTTCTAAACTCTTTAAAGCCATAATTAAAATGGATGTGTAATGCTCTTTTTAAAATTTTTTCCCCTGTACGTTCACTTTTGCTCTAGGAAACAGAAGGTAAATTAAGTATTTTGTATGTTGATTGTTGAGCCTCATATTAATTACTATTTTACAGTTTTCTTTGTTGCATAATAAAAAAGTTGTGTGATTTTTTTTTTTTAAGATTTTATTTATTTATTACAGAGAGAGCACAAGTAGGGGGAGCAGCAGGCAGAGGGAGAGGGAGAAGCAGGTTCCCCACTGAGCAGGGAGCCTGACATGGTGTCGATCTCAGGGTCCTGGGATCATGACCTGAGCCGAAGGCAGCTACCTAACTGACTGAGCCACCCAGGCGCCCCCCAAAAGTTGTATGATTTTTATATAAATATAAAATTTAGGGGCGACTGGGTGGCTCAGTGGGTTGGGCCTCTGCATTTGGCTCAGGTCATGATCTCGGGGTCCTGGGATCGAGCCCAACATCGGGCTCTCTGCTCCACAGGGAGCCTGCCTCTCTGCCTAGTTGTGATTTCTCTCTGTCAAATAAATATTAAATATATATATATATAATTTATATAATATAAAATATATATTATATATTTTATTTTTATATTGAATCCCTTTTATTAAAATTTTTACCTAAGACAGATAAACTTAGAAAAATATAAAGATAATCTAAGAATAAAAAAAATTGCTTAAAAAATTAAGCGTGAGACTACAGGTATATTTAGGCACTGTTTGTGTTGTTATTTTTCTCTTGTACTAAAACTTTGAGGTTGAGTATGTGTAGTGTTGGTTATTACAAATGGAAGCTCCAGAGTGTGTCTTCCGTTTGAATTCCAGCTCTGCCACTTCCTGGCTGTATGACTTTGGGCAAGTTTCTTAGCCTCTCTGTGCTTTAGTTTCCTCATTGGCAAAGTGGGGATATCATATTTGTAATGCTTATTAGGGTCATTATGAGAATTTAATAGAACCCCATGTATAGTAAGCACTAAAGTGATACTAGTTATATAATAGTAACTATTATTGTTGTTACATAATAATAGAGGGACAGTGTTATCCCAGGACTTTGTCGCCAGAATCTGGGTTCAGACTACTAAAATTGTATATCTGTAGCCAGACCTCTCCCAGCTTATTTTCTCCTCTGTGATATGGGATGCCCTTGTGTTTTACCCTGGGCCATTGTAGAGAAAGTACCTGACCTCGAGGAATATTCGGTAGTTGTACTAGCAGCCTCAGTCCCAGATGTTCTCGTATCAGTGAATTTATGGCACAAGTAGAAATGCTATACCTTACATAAAAATTGTTTGGAAGAAGCTAGTTTGATAGTGTCCATGAAATTAGTAGGAAGTACAGTACAGAGGCTATAATGGGTGGTGAGTATTCTGAATGAAAGTGGTTGGCAGGGACTCTTACCTTGTTGTCTGAGTAGATCATAGCCCCTAAATAAACAGTCAGTTGGATAATAACTGCAAATTATCAGGCTTAAGGTGAAGTGGGTATTAGATGAGGTTGAACCAAAGAAGCTGATAGCTTGACCACCTTTGACTTATAAACATGGCAGTTTCATGTGGATCCAACTTAACATTTACATAAGTGTTTTGTGCATTCTGTGGATTTTTAATAAAAGTACGTGATTATCTCCTTTTTTTTTTTTTTTAAGATTTTATGTATGTATTTGACAGAGAGAGAGATCACAAATAGAGAGGCAGGCAGAGAGAGGCGGGGAAGCAGGGTCCCTGTTGAGCAGAGAACTGGATGCAGGGCTGGATCCCAGGACTCTGAGATTATGACCTGAGCTGAAGGCAGAGGCTTAACCCACTGAGCCACCCAGGTGCCCCTGATTATCTCCTTTTATTCTTTTTTATTCGTGTTTTATTTTTGAATTTTATTTATTTATTTAAGAATAGAGGAAGAGAGAGACAGAGAAAGACAGAGTGCTTGTATGAGCAGGGTGGGGGAGAGGAGCAGAGGGAGAAGAACAAGCAGACTCTGTGCTGAGTGTGGAGCCCAACACAGGGCTCAGTTCTACAACCCCAAGATCATGACATGAGCTGAAATCAAAAGTCAGACACTTAACTGACTGAGTGAGCCACCCAGGCGCCCCATGATTATCTTCTTTTGACTAAGCATGGAAATAGTGCTGAGGTTTTGCTAGTATAACATCAGTATTTTTTTTGAAAATTTCATTCTTTACCACCATAATTGTTAAGAAAGTACATAGAGATATGTAGAGATTGTGTTCTTTATGCTAGAGGATGATACTTAGACTTACAGAAGTTTTGAGCTAGAAAGGAACTTTAGGAACAGTAAAATAATAAAATTCTCTTAGTAAATTTGTAGGTATTTTACAAAAAAAATTTAAGTGATTTTTTTTAGGCCTTCTGTTATCTGGTATACCAGTAGAATTATAAATTGGTACTTTATTTCTGTAACGCAACTTGACAGGATGTAGCAAAGGCCTTAAAAGTATTTATTTCCTGGGGCACCTGGGTGGCTTAGTCGGTTAAGCATCTGCCTTCAGCTTAGGTCATGATTCTAGGGTCCTAGGTTTGAACCCCACCATGTGGGCTCCCTGCTCAGCAGGATGCCTGCTTCTCCCTCTCCCTCTGCCCCTCCCCACTGCACCTGCTCTCTCTTGCTCTCTCTCAGATAAATAAATAAAATCTTTTTTAAAAGTGTTTATTTCCTTTGAATCAGTTATCTCAAGAAAACAGTTAAGGATATATGTAAAGATTTAGTCTCAGGTTTATTTATTGTAGCCTTTGTAGTGTAAAAGATTGGGAATGATACAGATGAGCAATTGTAGGATTGCTTCAACTTTTCCTCAACTCCTCATCCTGATTGCTCCTTTGGTCATTGTCTTTAAAGTGTGGTGCTCAGGGCGCCTGGGTGGCTCAGAGGGTTAAGCCTCTCCCTTCAGCTCAGGTCATGATTCCAGAGTCCTGGGATTGAGTCCCACATCGGGCTCTCTGCTCAGCAGGGAGCCTGCTTCCTCTCCCCTCTCTGTCTCTCTGCCTACTTGTGATCTCTCTCTCTCTGTCAAATAAATAAATAAATAAAATCTTTAAAAAAGAAAAAAAAAAGTGTGGTGCTCAGAACTGGACCCAGTACCCCAAAGGAGCCTTGACCTCAAAGAGGACAGTGGACCCAGGAGTGGCCTTAATCTGGACATGGAATTTCTATTAGATGCCAAGTTTCTGACCAGGATGTTCTCTTTGTGTAACTGGACTGCTGAAACCCAAGTATTGTCAGCTGGTGCCAGTCCCCAGCCATGCTTGTGTCTTTTAAGGAGTGACAGTAACTGCTATTGGCAGAGATGGCTATTCATGGGTACTCCTTTTCTTTGCCTGACAGAGGGGCAGTGTTCTAGCTCCGAGAGGGGATCTGATGCCAGCATGTGAGTCACACTTAACTTGCTACTGTTCTTTTCTAGTTTTAGGCTACTTCTTTGTTGTTGCTCATCAGCACTCACTTTTCCTCCTGCCCAGCTTACATTGTCACCCTGTCTCATCTATTGAGCTATATGCTTGACCTTAGTGCTCTTCCATGCATTCCACAGGTCCATTCCATAGAATTCCATAGACATTGAATTTTCCCTGATTCATTTCTTCTGCCTTTTCACCTTTCCCTTTTTTATCAGAAATGTGTTGCTGGAAACTAGTCCTAAGCAAAACTGATTAGAGGCTAGGTTTGCTTTTCGCTCTTTACTTCCTTTCTCAGTATCCTTTTCTGAGTGGGTGCATATCCCGAGCCCAGGCCTTGTGGCTTCTGCTGCCCAGAGCCTATCCCCGAAGTAGAGTAACTAGACTCTTTCTTTCTTGGCTCTTTCTTCTCTGGATGTGTCTATCTCTTTTAATCATAACTTGCCTGCTATATACATTTTTTCCATATAAAATGAGAAAGGAACAAATCACTGACTTCATGTCAAGGTGTTAGTAGAAGATGAAAGCTTACTGAGTGTGTTTTCCTTGCCATTGTGGCTATTTGCGGTTTTACAAGGGATGCTTTTTAAGCTGTGTAGCTTGATGGATAAGACCTGTATTTTATAACTAGAGAGATCTGGGGTTGTATCTAGATCTTAACATTTACTAGCTGAGTAACCTCGAATAAGGGGTTTAAGATTCAGTTTCTCTATATAAAATAGTGAATGATAATATATCTGATAAGATTGTTTGAGGACTATATGATATAATGGTTGTAAACCCATAACTCAGTAATTAGTAGTTATGGTTGTTTTTTTTTCTGTGATTCCATTGCCTGTGATTTTCACCCACAGTTTATTGTGAAGAATTACAAATGTAGAAACATTAAAATAATTGGACAATGAACACCCATAAAAATGACACCTAAATTCTAGAAAAGTATTTTGCTGTATTTGATTTTGCACATACATATTTGCCTAACCATCCTTCTATCCTTTATTCCATTTTATTTTTAAAATGCATTTCAAGGTAAGTTGCAGATGTCAGTATACTTCTTTTGAACATTTCACCTTTATCATTATTAATGGGACTTCAGGATTTGTTTATGATTTTTTTATGATAAAATTTATGTACTGTGAATTACACAGATTGCCAATGAACTGTTTGTTGTATAACCCAGACCTCTATGAAGATACGGAATATTTCCCTACCCCTGAAAATTCCCCATGCCACTGTCTAGTCACTCATGCTTTCACTCCTCACCCCAAGTATTGTTTATGATTTTTTTTTAAAGATTTTATTTATTTATTTGACAGAGATCACAAGTAGGCAGAGAGGCAGGCAGAGAGAGAGGGGGAAGCAGGTTCCCTGCTGAGCAGAGAGCCGGATGCGGGGCTCGATCCCAGGGTCCTGGTATCGAGCCCCGCATCGGGCTCTCTGCTCAGCAGGGAGCCTGCTTCCTCCTCTCTCTCTGCCTGCTTGTGATCTCTCTCTGTCATATAAATAAATAAAATCTTTAAAAAAAAACAAACTAGAATTTCAGATGCTGATTATAGTCTAGTGATAGGAATATTTGGAAGCTGGATTATTGCCTAATATGCTTCTTACCATACCACAGATGTTGGAGCTTGGTATAGTTTTTCCATAAGAAATTTTATAAATTTTGTAGTTTGATAAAAATGTGCTTACTCATTCAGCTAGCATTTAATTGTCAGATACTTTGCTAAGTGCTGAGTGAGATGTTCTGGAATTACATGAGTACAGTGCAGTGTTATAGGGGCTCTGCTATAGGGCATAAGTAGAAGCACAAAGCGGGTATTTAGTTCTTCCCGACTTGAGGCCGTAGCTAATGATGGCCTTACAGAGGAGGTGATACTTGAGCTAAATATCATAGAAAATGAATTGGTGTTTGCCAGACATTAATGGAGTGGGAGAGTGGGAAAGGGTATTTCAGGGTAAGTAAAGGCAAAGAGGAGAGAAAGAGCCTGGTGTGATGGGAATGGTTTTGCTAGATTGAAAGAAAGGATGAGCCTACAGTGGTAGATGTGGAGGACTTTGCATACCATACAAATGACTTTGGTTTATTTCTGTAGCTAAGAGAATAATTTAAATTTTATACTTGGAAATTAATGGTTTATTCATTTATGAATGGGATTATACTCGAGATGAAAACTATCAAGCAGTGCTATTAGATGTTTAAGATTGTTTTATAGACAAATGAAAATCCTATTCTTTTTTCATTAAAAATTACGATTTTATAAATATATTGACTCTTTTTCCTTTACATTTCTTTAAAATGGCAGGTAGTGTGCCAGTATTTGAAAAATCCCAGTGTATCTGATGCACAGCTTCTGCAGAATATTTTCCAAGCTCTGAATGTCTATTATAATTATTCAGGCCAGGCGAGTTGCCTGAATATATCAGAGACAACAACTAGCAATCTGGGAACCCAGGGTTGGAGCTATCAGGTAAGCGTGTATCATTTCCTCAAGTGGAAGTTACTTTTCACTGATATCGTTGTACTGTCACAGAGTTCACAAGATTTTGTCACTGACCTGGATCCAAATCTGGGCTCCATTATCTTACACTGTGAGACCATGGATAAGTTCGTTCGTTCGTTCATTCGTTCCTTCCTCCCTGTATTTAATCATCACCAAATATATTCTGGGTACTTACGCATGTCATACAGCATTCTAGGCTGCACACACACAGAGATAAATAGGACATGATCTCTCCTTCAAATATAGCTCAGTGAAAAAAGATACTTATGTTACAATAGATCTTTATAAACCCTATAAAGAAGCATTTTATGGATACAGAAAAGAAGGGCAGTCTAACTTGACTCTCTCTCAACCTCCATTCCTTAATCTGTATGAGACTAATAATAATACATTCCCTCCAGAGTTGTTTTGATGATTAATTATGATAAAAGATGTGAAAGAAAGCAGTTTACAAAGGAAGAATATATAGCCCTAACTTTTGTAACTTCTTAGCTGGGCCTTTCCAGGAATAACAAAAGATGGTTTAACAGAGTAAAGAGTGCGTACTCTGAAGCCAGACTGCCTGAGTTCAAGTTCTAGCTTTGCTACTATTCACTGTATGACTTTGGGTAATTTATTTAACTCTGTGCCTCATTTTCTTACTGGATTCTCTTTTGGTTTCCTTTTATAGGCCTGCACAGAAATGATCATGCCTTTTTGTACTAATGGTATTGATGACATGTTTGAACCTCACGCATGGAACTTGAGGGAATTTTCTGATGACTGTTTTAAACAGTGGAGTGTAAGACCGAGGCCTGCCTGGATCATTACTATGTATGGAGGCAAAAATATCAGTTCACACACAAACATCATTTTTAGGTGAGTTTTTACTGATGCAAAGGAAAACTTTGGTTGATGGAGACATTTGTAGAATAGCTGAGAAGATAGAACAAGAAAAATGCTGACAGTAAACAATATAGAATGCAGTAGTGGTATCCATCATGTCTTTCATTGAAAGATAGTGGATGCTGGGGCGCCTGGGTGGCTCAGTGGGTTAAAGCCTCTGCTTTAAAGCTCAGGTCGTGATCCCGGGGTCCTGGGATCAAGCCCTGCAGCATCGGGCTCTCTGCTCAGCAGGGAGCCTGCTTCCCTTCCTCTCTCTGCCTGCCTCTCTGCCTACTTGTGATCTCTGTCTGTCAAATAAATAAATAAAATCTTAAAAAAAAAAAAAAAGAAAGTGGATACTGTGTAAGAAATATGATTTTATATTCTATTACCAACATGGTTAAAGGCTTAAAAAGAATAATAACAACGACATTTAAATATTTTATTGAAAAAAAGGGTAGCACAAAATGAAGCATCATCTGCTGCTCTCAATTTGTGTCGCTGTTGATACTAATTGTTAATAAAGGTGTTTTTAGTATTTATTCAAACACTTTTGAGGTGCCTACACTGTTCTGTTTCAGGCACTAAGTGAGGCACTTTAAATAAGTTGCCTAATTGAATCCTCACAACAGTTCTGTGAAGTATTCGGTCACTTGCCAAACCTTGTCTAGCTTTGTCATAGTTACTAAGTGATAAAGCAGCTTTGTTATAGTAACTAAGTGATAAAGCTAGATTTCAACGTTGGCCTGTGACTACAAAACCTGTGTTTGTTCTGTGTTACGTTGCTTCTTTAGAAGGAATAGATGTATTTGGTATTGGCTCATGTCAGACATAATCGAGTGGACTCCTGTGTGTATCTGATTGTGACTTTAAAATTTCCATATTTTTTGGTTCGAACAGTAGGCTGTCAGCTCTTAAGATAACAGTCAGTTACTAAAAAAAGTCCCCAAATCTGCATAAAAATAGTAGTGAGATAGTGTATATACTTCTTAATGTGGAGCCATTCTTTAAACTGTAAATGTCATTCTTTTACAAGCTCTTTAAAATGACAGTCAAATTTGACCTTCTGGACATGGCCAGTAGCTGAAGGATCATTCTCTGGATTTAGGCTGGTGGCACTGCCCTCTTTGCAAAAGAGCCTTTCTTATTAGATTCATGCTGTTGGCTAACCCAACAGGTTACCTGCCCCAAATAAAAGGTGAAACACTTAAATGGAAAATGTAAAGATTCTTCTGTTTAATTTTTTTAAATTGTGTTTCTTTTTTTTTTTTTTTTAAGATTTTTTATTTATTTGACAGACAGAGATCGTAAGTAGGCAGAGAGGCAGGCAGAGAGAGAGGAGGAAGCAGGCTCCCCATGGAGCAGAGAGCCGGATGTGGGGCTTGATCCCAGGACCCTGGGATCATGACCTGAGCCGAAGGCAGAGACTTTAACCCACTGAGCCCCCCAGGCGCCCCTTAAATTGTGTTTCTTATTATCAGTAGGATTTTTCAAAACTATACTTTTCCACTCAATCTTATAAAGTGATGGTTGAGCAAATAAATCTAAGTATAGATTATTTAAGGAAGCTGTGCCAAACTAGGGTGTGTGAAATCAGGAAAACATGAAGGGACCTAAAGGACTGTAAAAGGCTGAGAAGACACAATGCTTTTGGTGTCCAGGTTCATTTTTGTTCTTCAGAAGAGGAAATACTTTGTCAATTTCTTGTTTTTTCCTTGGTAATTTATCTCCATATAGTATTTAAATGGATTTCAGTAGCATGTTGATACTTTAAGCTCATCCTTCCTTGCTTTAACCCTATAAAGCCGAAGTTCAAGTTGAATTGTAGAGTCTTTAAATCCTTATATGAAGGTTTTAATATGTGACTTTTGGTTAAATATATTGTCCTTTTTTATTGGAGTCAACCAGAATAGATAAGTATTTTGGATATCAGTTTGAGCTTTTATTTTGCTTAGGCTATCAAAATCATCATCATCATTGGGGAAGGAGGCAGATTTTGTGAGAAAATTTTGGAGAATAGAACTGAAGCCAAGAGATGGGAATTATAGCTTAGTGTTAGAAACTTTTAACTGCATATTAAGGTGGGACTTTCTAACAGAACTATGCAAAGGTCAAATGAGCTGTTTTAAATAAAATTACTAAGCTCTTGGATCCTCAGTCTACTTTTCTGTAAAATGCTAGTAATAATACCACTCACTGCGCTGTGTTGTGTGATGTTTAAGAGTTAACCCAAGGAAATATTTGGCCCAGATTGACAGATATATGTGCTCAAAAAATATTTGTTGAATGAATAAATGGAAATACACTCTCTGCCTTGTACTTAATGTCCTAGCCACAGGGAACTATTTGTCTTTGCATGTTCTTTCACTTCCTCTTTTTCTCCCTTAAGACTCAGGCGTCTTCCAAGAAACCTTCCCTGAGTCCTCCAGGGAGGTTAGATTTCTCCCAACCCTTTAGCTCCCCTAGGCCTGTGACTATCACTTAACACTCTGTGTGGAAATTACCTATTTCTTTCTGCCCCATGAGATTATAAACTTCTCAGTGGCAGAGACTTTGTCTTAATCATATCTGTGCCTTTGATACTCTGGTGACTGGCACATACTGGATGCCCAAGAAATGTGTGTGTTGATAAAAACAAGGAACGAAATACAAAGCTTAGAAAGGCTTCCAAGACATATGAAAGTTTAAAAGCGGGACTGTGTGAAGATACTGAGGTTTTTGTTTTGTTTTGTTTTGTTTTTTGTTTTTGTTTTTTTTTTAAAGATTTTATTTATTTATTTGACAGAGAGAGATCACAAGTAGGCAGAGAGGCAGGCAGAGAGAGAGGAAGGGAAACAGGCTTCCTGCTGAGCAGAGAGCCCAATGTGGGACTCGATCCCAGGACCCTGAGATCATGACCTGAGCCGAAGGCAGTGGCTTAACCCACTGAGCCACCCAGGCGCCTCTGTTTTGTTTTGTTTTGCAGTGGCAAGTCTACTTTTAAAAAAGAAATCTTTATGCTGCTAGGTGTGAGAAATCCAATATAAAAATTTTAAAGTTTTAAAAAATTCAAAATTTTCCTGCTTTTCTGAAGAAAACACATTCTCAAAGTAAAGAAACAGCCTTAGGTGTCTCTGTTCTGTTTACTTCATGGTATCAGCTAGAAAAAGGTTCTGGTTGATGACTAAGAAAATGTTCAAGGAACCAGGTGGAAAGTGTCTTTATGTCCCTGCCTCTCTCCTTTGGTCATCTCACACAAATCTAGTTGTGACTGCTTTTCTGAATGAAAAGTTCAGTATGAATTTATCTGATCAGAGCTTTGTCAGTTAAAAGCATGGGCTTTAAGTCAAGGAGACCTAAGAGTTAAGCTGTATAGACTTAGGCAAATTCCCAATTTGTTTAAGTTAGAAATAATGACTATGAACCAGAGATACTTTAATGAGTAAATAGATTGTCATGGAAGTAAGCACCATGAGGGCAGAGATTTTGTCTGCTCACCGTTGAATGCATCGTACATAGTAAACACTTGTGGAATGAATGGCGACTTAATAAGTAGTAGCCATTATTTGTTTCATTTCAGTAATTTTTTTTATTCCACAGTTGTTTTGTTAGAAGGATTTATTTTTCCCCCAACCCCAACTAGTAAAGAATTATCTTATCAATGGTCATGCTCAGTTACTTAAATTTAAATCCAAAAGGGAATCCCTGAGGAGTTGGTTAGTTTAATATCATTTCTCAGGCAAATTAATTGTTGCCAGTGATTAGAAGCTTGTTGTTGGGAATTTTATCCAGGCATCTAGATGCTCTCATAAAAGCCAGTATTCTTTCTTTCTTTCTTTCTTTCTTTCTTTTGGTAAAAGTCCCAGTGGCTGGTTTAGCTTTCATGTGTCTAGGACCAAGAAATTCAAGTCCATGTGCATCTTAGGTCTCTCAGCAACTCCAAACACTGTTGCTAAGCCACTGGGCTGATTCAGATGACCTTTTAAATCAAATGCAGTTTGCTTATTATGTGGCTGTTGGGATGGCTTTTTTGTTTTGCAAATAATGGAGAGTTTCCTATCTGGGTTGGTCCTGTCAAATTGGAATAATGATAAAGGCTATTTGTTCACTTAAGAGAATCTAACTCCTGTGTAGTTTAAGAATTTATCTGGTATTTGAAAACTAAGGCTGCTATTTTGCATGGGAGTTACCTTTTTGTTTTTAACAAAATCAAAAATCTACATTTTTGGAGTGATTTATTTTTTCCTCAAGAATGATGTTATTAAGTTGCAATCGAATTAATTTTGTTTCTAAAGAGAAAGTGTGGTGAGAATAGAACAGGGACTTCTTTTTTTTTTTTTTTTAAGATTTCATTTATTTATTTGACAGAGAGAGAGAGATCACAAGTAGGCAGAAAGGCAGGGGGAAGCAGGCCCCCCGCTGAGCAGAGAGCCCAATGTGGGGCTCGATCCCAGGACCCTGAGATCATGACCCGAGCCGCAGGCAGTGGCCTAACCCACTGAGCCACCCAGGTGCCCCAGGGACTTTTTTTTTTAAAGATTTATTTCTTTGAGAGAGAGAAAGAGAGAAAGGAAGAGAGAGACAGAGTGAGCATATGAGTTGGGGGAGGGGCAGAGGAAGAGAATCTTCTGGCACACTTCCTTCTGAGCATGGATCCCATGGTGGTCTCAAGCCCACTATCCATGGGATCATGACCTGAGCTGAAACCAAAAGTCGGACACTAAACCAACTGAGCCAGCCAGGCGCCCCTAAAACAGGGAGTTTAAAATTGTATTTCAAATACACACACACACACACACACACGCACACACACACACACACAAAATGTACCTAAGTGCATATTTTCTCATTTAGTTTGTCATTTACCTGGAAAAAGTTGATCACATTACTTTTCTGGCCAGAGTTCTATGAGACAAGCTTTCACATCCTTTTTCATGATTCATTTACCTCTCAGAAGTATTAACACTTTTCATGCTTACAGACTATGATAATAATAATTACAATAATATCACACATTTTATAGTTTATACCTTACTGTCATATAACATGAACCTCACAGTATCTCTGTGAGGGAGAGGAATTTTCTTCTCTTTAAAAAAATTTGGGGGGTGGGGTGTGCCTGGGTGGCTCATTCGGTTAAGCGTCTGACTCTTGGTTTTGACTCAGATGATGATCTTGTGGATCAAGGGATTGAGCCCCATCATGGCCTCCAGGCTGAGGTGGGAATCAACTAAAGATCCTCTCTCTCCCTCTACCCCTCCCTGCTGCTTTCTCTCTTCCTCTCTCTCCCTCTCTTTCTCTTTCTCTCTAAAATTAAAAAAAATCTTTAAAAAATAAAATATTTCTTTTTCTTTGTAATACATGTGGGAATTAAGGTTCATAGAGGTTAGATGACTTACCCAAGGTCATGGGCTGGTAAGGGTATAAAAGTTAGATCTTCTTAGTTAATTGTTCTTGCCACTACTACACATAGGTGAAGGTCAGTCTCCCTATATTTATATTAATCACTTATAGTAACTCTGGTTTCCCATGTAAAAAAGTGTGGAGTGATTTCTTGTTCCTGAACTTGGATACATATATTTATGGATCTCTTTGTAGGGCATTTAGTACAAGGCCACAGATAACTATACACTTACTTTTTTCCTCCATTCATTTAATAAATATTTGGCTCCTAATATATGCAGACCTGGTTCTAGGCACTGTGGATATAGTAATAAACAAAACTCCCTCATGGAGTTCTAGTTGGAGAGATAGTAAAAATTGTACCTATAAATACGTTAGAAGGAGCTAAGTGCTAAGGAGGAAAAATAAACCAGGGGAAAGGCCATGAAATGTCGGGAGGAGGGAAAAGGTTTGCAGTTTTATTTTATTTTATTTCTTTTATTTACTTAAATAATCTCTACAGTGAGTGTAGGGCTCGATTCTATGGCCCCAAGATCAAGAGTCACATGCTTTTCCAACTGAACCAGTTAGGCTCCCCAAGGTTTGCAGTTTTAGATGAGAGTTACCAAAGAAGACCTCATAAGGGGGAACTTTTGAAAAATGATCTAATGAAGAAGGTAGCCATGGGTTTGGTGGGGTAAGAACACTCTAAACCAAGGAGTAAGCAAGGGTAAAGGACTTGAGAAATAAATGTCTTATCATGTTCTATTCCAGATACAGTAAGGAGGTCAGTGTGGCTAGAGTGGAACTAATGAGGGAGAGAGTAGCAGGAGAGAAAATCAGACACCAGAGAGGGTCCAGATCATGTAGAGACTTGTAGATTCTAGTAAAGATTTTGGCTTTTAGTTTGAGTGAAATGGGAAAACTCAGTGTTTTGAGCAGAGAAGTGACACAATCTAATTCAGGTTTTAACCAGATCAAATTGGCTGCTCTAAGCAGGGAGATAGGAGTAAAAGCTGGAAGATTAGTTAAAACACTCTTTAGGCTAGAGATAATGGTGATTTGAGACAGAGTGGTAGCAGTGGATGTAGTGAGAAGTGTTGAAATTCTAGATATATTTTTGAATATATAACTGACAGGAATTCTTGACCCCTTGGGCCTGAAAGAAAGAGAAAGTTAAAAAATGACATCAAACTTTTTGGCCTAATCAACTAGAAGGATAGAGTCGCCTTCAGCAAAGATTGGGAAGATAGTGAGAGGGTGGTTGGCAGTTAGGGACTATTAAGGGCTCTGTTTTGGACCTAGGAAGTTTGAGATGTCTAATTAGATTTTCATGTGAAAATGTCAAGTAGGCAGTTGAATTTTGCTTTTGAAGTTTAGGGGAAAGGTCCTCCCTAAGAATATTATTTGATAGTCATCTTGTATAGATTGTACTTAAAGATGAGACTTTTAAAAATGATTATGTAGTGGTGCCTGGGTGGCTCAGTGGGTTAAAGCCTCTGCCTTCAACTCAGGTCATGATCCCAAGGGTCCTGGGATCAAGCTCCGCATCGGGCTCCCTGCTCAGCAGGGAGCCTGGAGCAGGGAGTCCGCTTCCTCCTGTCTCTCTCTCTGCCTGCCTCTCTGCCTACTTGTGATCTCTGTCTGTCAAATAAATAAATAAAATCTTTGAAAAAAATGATTATGTAGATTATGGGAACCATTTCATATATCTGATAATATGACCCTAAAGATTTGTTATTTCAGGCTTTGTAACACTATCAGCAAAATGGAATGTATATGAGAGAAATGTCAGAATGCACATAAAAATATTCTGTAAGTGAAATAAAATTATATGTAGATAAAGATATACCAAGAGGTGCAGTACCAGGGGAAAGTGATCTAATAGTTCCCAGGTTCTTAAATCCAGGTATTTCAGTCTTTATTTTATTTTGAGGAATCTAAATGTCCATGAGGTTAGGAAGCTGAGAAGCAGACCTGGAATTGGAACCCAGGTATGTCTAATCCCAAAGCTCATGTTCTTCTTACTCTGCCCCACAGAAGTCAAGAGGATGTGTGCTGTTCATTTCCAACCTGTATCTATGAAATGTAGGGAAGTATAAGATTGAGCATTGGACTGGGCTTACAAGGCCTGAGTTTGTATCTCAGATTTGCTATTTCTAACTGAATGATTTGGGCAAGTCTTTTAATTTCTCTAGATACTAGTTTTCTTTCTTTCTTTCTTTTTTAAAGATTTTATTTAAAATAAATAAATTTTATTTTAAATAAAATCTTTTTTTTTTATTTAAAAAAAAATAAATAAAATTTATTTTATTTTATTTCAGGTGCCTTCCTCTCAGGTGCCTTCCCTCTTTGGGAGCTTTGTACTATCCATAAACTTTACTTTGCTGCCCACCACTGTTTATCTGGTCTACCTCTTCATTCTTTGAAGTGATATGAACAAGAACCACAGGCACTAGAGGAAAAGATATCCTGAAACAATATGTTGCTAGTGGGAATGTAAAACAGTGTAGCTACTTTGGAAAAAGTTTGACAGTGCATTAAAATGTTAAGTCACCATATATCCCAGAAATTCCATTCCAAGAGAAATGAAAGCCTGCACCCATGGAAAATGTTCATAGAAGCAATGTTGTTGCTAATAGCCAAAAAGTGGAAACAATACAAATGTGCATCTGATGATTGAATAAATGAAATGTAATGTATCCATACAATGAAATATCATTTGGCAATAAAAAGGAATAATGTACTGATACATGCTATAACATAGATGAAACTTGAAAACATTACGCCAAAGTGAAATAAGTCAATCACAAAAGACTGTATATTGAATAATTCCACTTATATGAAATGTAAAGGCAAATTTTTTTTTAAAGATTTTTATTTATTTATTTGACAGAGAGAGATCACAAGTAGACAGAGAGGCAGGCAGAGAGAGAGAGAGAGAGAGAGAGGGAAGCAGGCTCCCTGCTGAGCAGAGAGCCCGATGCGGGACTCGATCCCAGGACCCTGAGATCATGACCTGAGCCGAAGGCAGCGGCTTAACCCACTGAGCCACCCAGGCCCCCTGTAAAGGCAAATTTATAGGGGTAGAAAGTTGGTTAGTGGTTGTCTGGGACTGAGAATGAGGGAGAACGGTGTTGGAGAATAGAGATTGACTGCCATGAGTATGGGTTTTGTTTTGAGGTGGTGAAATATTCTAAAATTTATTGTGGTGATGGTTGTAAACTCTGAACATATTAAAAAGCATTGAATTGTACATTTTACATGGATGGTTTCTATGATAGGGGAATTATATCTCAACAAAACTGTTAACAATATTGTTAAGAATGCTATCAGTGGAGTATTGGGTTTTTACTCGGCCAAACTAAATAGCCAGTTAATGACAGATCCTATTTACATCATTCTGAAATGTTATGTGAACCAGCCAAGACTAATAAAATACCATTTCTTTAACTTAAAAGCTAATATAAAATGAAGATCTTTGAGTAATGCCGAAAGTTTCTGATTCTAGATCCAGAGGAATTTTTTTTTAGTTCTACCTTCCTATTTCCCAAAGTAGTATTAAGAGGAAAGTATTTTAAAAAGAAAAAAGGGGATGCCTGGGTGGCTCAGTCAGTTAAGCCTCTGCCTCTCCCTGGGATCAAGCCCCACACTGGGTTCCCTACTTAGTGTGGAGCCTGCTTCTTCCTCTTTCTCTGCTCCTCTCTCTCCTGCGCACTCTCTCTTCTGCTCGCTCTCAAATAAATAAATAAAATCTTAAAAAGAAAGAAAGCAGTTTTTCTTTTTTAAAGCTGAAATAAGTAGCATTTTTTAAATACGGGAGTTTGTTTTGTTTTTTTAAATCACTCTGGTAGTTAGGTCCTAGAAAAGAAGGAAACCAGTATAAATTGAAGGACTCATCTGTGCCTTACACTTGTGCTTATTCAGTACATCCACATCTACCATGTGGTTTAACCTTGTAACAACCTTAGGAGGTCGGCCTTATTACCTCTATTTTACAGATGAAGAAACTGAGTCTGGTAGCTTGTGTGTCATCTAGCTTTTGAGTGATGAATCTGGGATTGAAATTCAGCCTTCTGAATTCCAAGTCCTAGTGTAATCTGGGATGCTTCGTGGAGCATCACCTTCAGCCTTCTCTGATTCTGTTTCTTGCACCTGTTTGTAGAAGTATTATAAAGTATTATTCAGCATGAAGCAGCTTTTTATATGACAGATTAGATCCTCAGATCAAATCCCTCAGGTTATGAACTTGTAATTTTAGATGTTATATATATAATAGGTTTCTCCTATCTTATCTGGGTATAGTTATGAAAAACTAACAATCTTATTTTTTCTTCTTTTCCTCACTTAGCAATGGTGAACTAGACCCCTGGTCAGGAGGTGGAGTAACCAAGGATATCACAGACACCTTGGTTGCAATCACCATCCCAGATGGGGCCCATCATCTAGATCTCCGAGCCAGAAATGCCTTTGATCCCACGACCGTGCTATTAGCCCGCTCCTTGGAAGTTAAACACATGAAGCAGTGGATCAGAAATTTCTATGCCAGTCTGAGAAAGAAGCACTGAACAGTTTTGATCATTTTCACTTCTTTGACGTTAATTCTACCCATGTTCCCATTCACTTTGGTTTTCTACATGTAATTACTTTTCCTTGTTTGTCTTTAGATTTGGTGGGGCGAAGGTTGAGATAGAAAAGAGGGTGATGGTGGTGACAGCCGCCTTCCCACATCCTGGGTCCTCGCCATCTTCACACCACCTCCAGGAAGAATCTCTTTGTGACAGCTTTCCTACACCATCAGTGGCCCTCATAACTGGAGCAGAGTTCCTGACTGCCTTTCACAAGAGGGAGAGTCGCTTCCTTTGTTTCTCGGCAAGCAGGGCTTTCTCTTGGTTTTGAGGTTTAAGTCTCTTTGGTCCTTTTGTCACTCCCCAACCCTCCCCCCTGAAAAAAAGAAAAACAGAAAATAGATAAAAATGATGTAATTGCAGCTGGTAGGAAGGATGTCCGATGCCAATCCAGGAAATGGAAGCCATTTCTTTTGTACTTGATTTAATGACTTTGAACTGTGCTGTAAATAAAGAATAAGGCTGGACCTTATACCTGTGTGTTGCTTCTGAAGCTCACTCCAGCTGTTGGGAATGCTGTGTACACTGGGCTTGGCTGCTTTTGGAAAGTCCTTTAATTTTCTCTCTTCTATTTGGCAGCTTTTTTCCATTCTGGGATATTTGCCACTGTGGTACTGTCAGTAAGAAATCTGGCCTTTTTCTGCTCCTTTCTCTTTGTTCCTAAGGTCAGTTTTGTGGTAATTTGGTTACATTTTGCCAGTTTAGAGAATGACTCTTGTTTTGCTTTTACTTTTACATTCGAGCAAGCTTTTATATACTGCAGTCACTGATGATACTTCAGTGAGACGTCTTTAAAAATTGGTGAATCAGCTATTTAGAAGATAGAATGTAGTTATATTCAGCTTTTTTTTTTTTTTTTTTTTTTTTTTTAATTTTATCTCCTGGTGGTCATTACTGCTGTCATTAAAGTCAGAAGTGTCAGGGTGCTAAGAGGCAGGTGCACGAGAACTTTTCTGTATGGCTTCCAAAAGACAAGCTGACTAATTCATGCAGGCAGCATATTTGACATTAATAAATGGCCGAGCCGTTCCTATTTCCAAGGGGTTGGCTTCTTTCAAGCAGTTCTTACACTGAGACCTTTCTTCAGAAGAGCTTTTCTAGGATAACAAATAGGGTTGGATCAAAACCTTTCAGGGACACAGAGAGAGACTAACAGTTTCTACTCTGTTGAAAGATTTCTTCCCTCTTGTTTCTTTTTTATTTTCTCAGTAATTTTTTTTTCTTCACCGTGCCTTGGGAACAGTTTTTGCTTTTCAAAAACTATACCTTGAGCTCATTCATTTCTAAAGCACTTACTTTTTTTAAAGTGCAGATATAGAGTGCATTCTTGGGTGGGAAACTGAAATATTTCCCTTATTTTCCTGGCATCTGGGAGATAGAGAAAAAAATCTTTGTCTGGTTTTTGGAAGCCTTCAGTTCTCATTGTAATGAGTTGTCCATCAAAGCATTTGGTTACTATTTTCGTTTCAGTATCAGAGCAAAGTCTACTGGAGTGAGAATTTAAGGGTCAAAACTACTAGTTTTTATTCTCTGTCAACTAAGAAGTTATATAATGCAGGGTTTAAATGCTTAATAGAGGAGATGCTTTACTATTTATTTTAGGTACCATTGATTTTGTGATATTTTCCTTAAAATCTTGTGCTTATTTAAAATCCTTAAAATATTTTGCCATTTGATTTAATATTTGTCGTTTGGATGAATTACATTTTTGTGAAGAGACATACTGTCAAAAATTGCTGTATTTTTATGCAAGTATAATTTGGTCTTATGTAATGTTTTTCAATGTATGTTTCATTACAGACAGCAGCCTTAAGTTAGCCTAATTATAATAATCTAGAATTTAATTTTAAATTGAAAAAGAACTGGACCATGAAATGAGCCTTATTTAAAGCATTTTTCTCATTAATAGATGATGCCTTTGAAAGACAACAAAAGAAAGACCTAAAGAATTGGGGTTATTTCTCTTTTTGTTACTTTAACTACCTGGAGTTAATAGATAGAAGGAAGGAAATAGGAATCTTTCTTAGGGGATCTGTAGGATCAAGAGATTACCCAGAAGAAACAATGTCTAGTCTAGTATATTAGAAGGTGAGGGCACCGCAGCTGTCATCTAGTCCAAATCCATCATTTGTGGATGATGGCATTGTGTCCCAGAGAGACAGGACTTGTCACACTCATTTCTGGTAGAACCAGGCCTTGAATCCAGGTTTTGTTTTGTTGTTTTTTAAATTGATGTAGTGAAATGTCTATTTGGATAAGCAACAAAACCTCACCAAATCAGCTTATGCAGAAGAGGAAATTTACTGAAACTATGCAGGAATAGCTCCAGGATTTGAATAAAACTAGGAATTGTGAGGGAGGGAGTCCAGAAAGTCATGAAAGGTCAAGACTACTAATTTCTGTTTCATCTCACGTTCAACAGAGGTCATGAACCTGTGGGTGAGATTTGTTCCTCAGATTTTTATAATTTGGCCAGCAATGTAAAAACGTGTATGAGCATCAGAGTTACATAAAGGGCTTGTTAAAACACTGCTAAGCCTTATCCCAGAGTTTGTAATATGTCGTGGGGCTGGACCTGGGAAGTTGCTTTTCTTACAAGTTCCTAGGTGATACTGGGGGATCTTATTTTAAGAACCACCAGTTGAAAAAATTCTGAATTTGAGTATCTCAAGACAGGAAATGGCCCTGTCAATTTACCTCATTCCTGTTATCTTGCCTGGTTCCATCTGAATGTGGGATCTTTGCCTAAAGTGTCTCTTCCCGTGGTTGCTTCATTCTTTCTCTGCAGACCAGCTTTTTCTCTGCTGGTACAGGCCCATGATGACTTCCCAACATGGTGTCCTTGGGCCCCTGTGGCTGCACCACCTTACAAGCCTACAACTCTCAGGTGTTGAGGGAGGGATGAGGTTATAAAACCATGAGATACACTGAGATACACTGTTGAAGAGGAAGCAGTTCAGGCATATATATCTCACAGTGTTTTCCAGAACATAAATAGCCGACAAAATGCCAATACTTAAGTAGTAGAAAGATCCATAGTTTAGCTAGTTTGGAAAATGATGGGTTAAGCAAAGTTAAATACTCATTGTTTTTTGTTTTTAATCTATAAATATGCATTGTGACTCTCCAAAATGATAATGGAGAAATGCAGCTTTTCCTGTTCTTACAGAGCACCTACAAGGCATAAGGCGTTCTGGGACTCGGAGAAAACAATAGTGAAAAAGCAAACTCATCTGTTCTAATAAGGTTTATGTTCTAATGGTAGAAAGACATGAATACCAAGTTATACAATGAGTTGGTATAAGTGCCCTGAAGAGTAGGGGTTATTAGCAGGAAATCAGAACTAGTCTACAGGAAGAAGAGAATGCTGTTTAGAGATGTGATGTTTTAGTTGTGATCTAAGCGTGAATGGAAGCTACATAGGAAGGAGTGGAGGAAGTGGCATGTGTGAAAGCCTGGAGTATAGCATATTACAGGAACTGAAAGAAAGCCACTGTCTTAGGATAGCACACACAGGGAAAGTGCCATAAGATGAATCTGCATATTTGGGCAGGGAGAAAGCTTATTCAAGTAGACCATGATTAGGAGTCACAAGGAATGAGAAATCAGTGATGATCCTAGGAGGGGAGTGACATAAACACGTTTTCATTTAAAAAGGTCATGTTGGAATATGCATTGAAGGGGGCAAGCCTGTGATGTAGAGACCACATCATTTTTGCATTTGTCCAGGTTAGAGAAGAGGGTAGCTTTGACTAGGGTGGTAGTGGTGGCAATGAGAAGTAGATGAATTTGGGAGAGATTTAGTAAGGAATATCAATAGGATTTGATGATGTGTTCTCTGAGATCTAAGGATGATTTTTGGGTTATGCATTTGGATAGATGTGGTGTTCTACACTGGCAAAAAGCACCAGAGGGTAGAGGGTGAACAGGTTTGGCAAGAAGACTATGGATTCAGTTCAGTTTTGTCAGGCTGAGTTTTATGCAATTTGAAATAACCACATAGAGCTAGCGGTCGAGGAGGGCTGTTGGATGTAAAGATCTGGAATCCCGTCTGGGCTAGAAAGCCTTGGTGAATAGATGGTAATCAAAGCATGAGATGTCAGTTCAAGGAACTAGTGTTAGGAAATGTCAGGAGCCACTGCTGTGTTGTACCTACCATGATACATTAATGAAGTCCTACACATCTAATTCTCCTACAGCCTTAGTACATTTGGCTCCACTTAGCCAACCAACATGGTTGCTATGGTATAACCATGGCTTAGATTGGGATCTACCTCTGCGCTCCTTTCCTGTTCTTATTTGCCAGCTGTTAACTTGCCTTATGCCCTGCCAGTCACTCCAAATTTCCTCTGAAATTCCTTTCCTAGCATTACCCTCCAGTATGTTTTCACTGACAAACTAGTATGCAAAAGCTCAGGTCAACTCGATTATTTCTACTGTGAAGTCTTTCTCAGTTTTCCTAAAGGGAATAAATGATTTCCGTATTTATGTTCTCAAAGCACCAGGTTCATACCTCGTATGTCAGTGACAGTGTATACTCCACCAAGGTAAGGATTGCCTGTTTTATTAATCTCTGCATCTCTAGTACCTTGAAGAGTGCCCAACTACCTCTAATCTAGTACACATATCCCAAATTGTGATATTTTGCTAAATGTTCTCACCCTCTTTTTTAAGAAGACCCAAGTTCTTTGAGAGCAGGAACTATGTCTTACTCTTTCTAGTAATCGGTATCTAGGATGGGGTCTGGCCGCCAGGTCTCAGTAGGTCCTCTGTAAATTTACATGAGTAGATACTTTTCAGGGTGGAAAGGCCAAGCTTTCCATCGGTCTCTGTAGCCAAGCACCTTTCACAGCTCTGATGTGTCCATGTGACCTCCTGTCCCAGGCTTTCTTAGATTTTGGAAAGAGGATGTCTTAGTACTGAATACCTCTAGAACTCAGACTTCCTGATTTGCCCACTCTTCAACTGAGTATGTTCCTGGCTCCCTCTCCCACCTATGTCAGCCTTGCTCTCTTTGTCAAGGGGCAACTCTGTCTTGAGGTTAGGTAGGAACCTGACCATTAGAAACAGAGACATGCAAGTGGATAGATATCTCTGAAGCTGTTTTTCAGTGCAAAGAGTCAAAGAAGGGTCTGATTCCAATAGATTTTGATTACCTACTAAGGGAGATGGGAGGATAGATGCTTCCAGTAGCAGAGTGTGAACTCAGTCTTGGATCGTTCAGTTCTCTGTGTGTGTTTAACTTGGCTGACATCTTTAATAAGCTCAGGCCTGGAGTACAGAAGTTACCTGCCCGAGGTCATAGAGCTAACATGTTTATTTAACAGTAATTGTAAAATTTTTGTTACATCTGTTTCTAAAGGTGTTCTAAAGATATACATTAAACAGCAAGAGTGGGACAGAAGAGATTTAAAAGGGATAGAGATGTAAAATGGATCTAGGAATGCACGTCAGAAAGCAGCATTTATCAAACAGGTTTCACAGAATGCTAATAAGGCCGAATGTTAGTGGGTATTTCATCAAGAAGGTATATATGATGAAAATGTTTGAACATGGTTGAAATAAATTTAAACAGATTATCTTTACTACAGAATCTCTCAAACTTTGATACACCATGTGCACTGTGAAGAATGCAACATTTTCCAAACTTACATGATCCAGAACCCCTTTTTTAGCAACATTTGAAGAACTAGTACTTTGCCAAACACTCATTGAGAAATACTGCCATGGAATCCTACATGTTTTTTAAAACAGGGACCAAGAAAATTTGGCTAACTTTTCTAGCAGCCATCTGCAAAGAAGACAACAAAATCAGTTAAATAGTTCACACTGTGCATAAAATAAATCAGACCAATCAGCTTGGAGGAGCCCAGGCAGGAATTTCCTGATGGAGCCTCAGAGAAGGGAGAAATGTGATGAGATCTTCATCATCTTCATACATATTGCTAAATCCCTTGGTATTCAGCCTTACACAATCCTTTAGAGGAAAGTCTTTTTGTGGTTTTTTTTTTTTTTTTTTTTAAGATTTTATTTATTTGGCAGAGAGAGTACAAGCATGGGGTGCTGCAGGCAGAGGGAAAGGGAAAAGCAGGCCCCCAGCTGAGCCAAGAGCCCTACTTGGGGCTCAATCCTAAGATCCTGGGATCATGACCTGAGCTGAAGGCAGATGCTTAACCAACTGAGCCACCCAGGTGCCACTAGAGGAAAGTCTTAACACCATAATACAATTATTCTATAATGAGCTAATGAAATACACTACTGGAATATATGTTTTTTGCTGATTTGGCTTAATCAAGAAATAGATTTTATAGCGTTTGGAGGAACACTCTCGGCCAAAATTTTGCCAGATAGATGCTTCTTGGCCAGTTTCTAATGCTGTAGTAGACAGTTGTTGAGGGAGAAGGAATGATGTTTTATAACACAAATGAAGTGTTTGAAAAAAAGCTCAGACACCTGAATATACTGTTAACTTACTATGGGACTGAGGGTAGCTCACCAGTCATGTGGAGGCAGAGCCCAGACAAGGAATCAGGTGCTGCTTCCTCTGCAGAGATGTTTGCATCTGTTATCAAACTTCCTCTGTAGCTGTGGGGGATGGTTTTAATTTGTATTTTTCTTTGTTTTGTAGCTCCTGAAATCTAGAGATAAATAGGCAAAGATTTACAGAAAACCATCAGGTCAGTAACTTCAGGATAATTAAACTCTAAATGAAACTTTTTGCTCAGCTGCTATGTAAAGTACTATGACACTGAGGGTGTACAATAAGTGCCTGAATATGTACAATACAGTGAAGTAGCCAGATGATTTAATAAATAAAAGACTTCCTTCTCTCATCAACAAAGGCTATCTATCAGATTCCTGTTTCAGAACTCTCCCTTGCAGGGCACCTGGACAGCTTAGTTCGTGAAGTGTCTGACTCTTGATTTTGGCTCAGGTCACGATCTCAGAGTTGTGAGAGTGAACCCCATGTCCAGCTCCATGCTCAATGGGAAGTCTCCTTGAGATCTCTCACTTTGTCCTTCCCCCAACATGCATGCACCCACACTCTCAAATAAATAAATCTATTTATTTATTTATTTATTTATTTATTTTTAAAGACGGCGCCTGGGTGGCTCGGGTTTAAGCATCTGCCTTCAGCTCAGGTCATAATCCCAGGGTCCTGGGATCGAGCTCCATATCAGGCTCACTGCTGGGCGGGGTGTCTGCTTTTCCCTCTCCCCTACTGTGCTCTCTCGCTCTTTCAAATTAATAAATAAAGTCTTAAAAAAAAATTCCCTTGCAGTTGACAGAAGACATTTTATATGTTACCATGATGTCAGTTCATTTGGTCAAACTTTCTACCTTCAGAGTAGAAGATATGATAGAAATCAGTAAAATAAACCATGTGCATTATCTTTGAGGAACTTACAGTCAGAGTTCCACCATCTCTTTTGTCTCTTTTTCTGATGCCACAAAAACCCTAACCTGCAGGAATTTAGTCTTTAGGTATAAGCAAGTGGTTTTCAACTGGTATCAATTTTTGCCCCCCCCAAGGGGACATTTGGTAATGTCTGGGGGTATTATTGGTTGTCAAAACTTGGGGGTAGGCTGGTATCTAGTGAGTAGACATCCTACAATGCAGAGGACAGCCTCCCACACCAAATAGTTACCTGACTCAAAATGGCAATAATGTTGATGTCGAGAAAGTCTAAACTTTAATCTTCTCTATTGGAACTTAAGGCCCTTTCCTCAAGTTTTACCCTGCAAACATCGTTAATTCAATTTACCCGTTAGTCTTACATTGTAAATAATACAATACCACAATGTTTAGTACAGACACACTCCTGTCTAAAATTTAATAATCTTTATTGTAGAGACTGATTCTTAAGTTACTCCTTGAATTTAGCTTTCCTGGGCCAAATAACTAATTCTTTAGATTATTTGTTCATTCATCATTTGTTCATTGAAACATTTATTGAATGGAAACTCTATGCAGTATAGTGTTAGACAGGAAGAATTCAAAGGCAAAGCCAGGTTGTTTTCAAGAAGCCCAGTGTTGATGGGGAGAGGTGGTCACAATGTCAGAGGTTGCAGCTAAGAATTTGTGTTGCGTTTAGGACGCTGTGGAAGCATGAAAGCACATGTGATGAATTCACCCTGCAGGTTTGAGGAAGGCTTTAAAGGAAAAGTAACATTTGTATGGAGACTGAGGGATGAGCATTTGCAGGGTGGATGGAACTTTGTGAGAAAGGCAACAAAAGCATTATTTAAAAAAAAAAAATTCAGTACACATTATGTACCAAGCATTAGGCACCAACTGTGTTACTATGAAAAAGGGGGTGGGGGTGGGAAAAGACATAGTTTCTATTGTTGGGGGTTCATAAAATGAAAACCAAGGGAAACCTCCTCTGTAATGCTGGTGTCATACTTTATAGATTGGAGAACTCTGCTGCCTGTCTTCTCATTTGAGCCCCTCAACATTCCTGGGCCTCTGGGAGGCAAGACAGATATTACCTCTATTTTATAAAGGAGGATCATGAAGCCAAGAGAAAGGATGTGACTCTTCCACCCCCGACCATGGCCCCAGATCTAGTAAGCAGCAGTTGTCTGATCCCAAATCTTGCGCTTTTCTACTCTTCCTTGGTTCCAAATGCAATTTCCTGTGTAGAGAGGCAAGCGCACTTCTTTCTATCCTCTCCTTGCCCTACTGTCTTCATCTCTGTCTTACCATTTTTTCTACTGGCCTCAATGCTGAGGGAGTTTTCTCATCTTCCCAGCTCCACTGCCAAGCGAAGGGAGGATTGAGAATTGCCACTGTCTATTTGAAAAATCATCTCTTCTTCTATTTCCCAAATTTTTTGAGGAATAAGGAAAACTGAGTTGTGGAAGAGAAAATTTTTTTTTTTGTCTTGGTGTTTGAAAATGTATGCAACCTCTCTGGGTGGTTTAAGCGGTTTAGGTACTTTCTATAAAAGGGAGCTTTTAATGACAAAACTAATGTGATTATCTGAGTGAGTGTGAGAGGCGTATTCAAGGCTTAAAGAAAATCTGTTAGAATAGCTGAATGTATCTGCTTAATCCCTTCTCTAATGTGGCTGAACAATGCTCTGGGAAGCCATTGGTCCGTTCTTTCTAGTAAATGCCTGTCTCCAGAGGTAGGGACTGTTTGCCACTTTTGATACCCTTACGCTAAACCTTCTCAGCTGCACAAAAGCACAGGAAAAGTCTAGAGGAACCCAAAGGACTAGCAGAAAGCAAGTGTTTTCCTCTGAATGCTGAGGGCAAAACATACAACATATGCCTACTTTCTCCACAGTGTGCTGAAAACCTGAGGCTGTGGTCATCAACAGGAATGGTATCTCTGAGAAGGGCCTAGGTCTCGGTGCCTGCTTTCATTGAGTGCTGAGTGAAGGGTCACTTGTGGAAGCTTATCATCTTACACCTGAGTTAAAGAGTGGCTTAGCTGCTCCTTTTTGGGGCCAGCGTGGGGGTGGGGAGATTGGAAGGGAAACACAAGAGAGAAGAAAAGTAATACAGGTTTGGATTCTGCAAATTGCTCTACTGACTTTGGGCCAAAATTAGATCCCTTTGAGACTGTTTCTCTAATTTGCGAACTTGGGATAATAATGCCTGCCACTTAAAGTCACTGTGAAAACCATACTGAAAATGTGAACATAAATATGAAAGTGCCACAGTCAATCTAGAATGTTGTCAAATAACGTTGTACACTTTTATTTTTATTTTATCTTACTTTATTTAAAGTATTATTTTTAATTGTTCTTTTAAGAATTCTCTTCTAAATGTATAATTCATTTTAACTCAACAAAACATTTGTTGACTACTTATTATATGCTGGGCCTTACATCTAATTCTGAGAATACATATATGAATTGGTGTCTAACCCTTAAGGAAGTCATAGTCTTGTAGGAGAGGCAAGCATGTAACATTCAGCTTGATAAATGTGCATCATAATTGATTATTTCTAACTTGGGGTCAATAATAATAGCTAACTCTATTCAATGCCTTTTATTTGTCAGGAGGTTAGCTAAGTGCTTAAGTTACTTCATTCAATCCTTAAAGCCACGTGAGGTAGGAACTGTCATGCCCATTTCACAGACGAGGAGGCTGAGGCTTGGTCAGATCAGCGAAGTCACTTTTCCACTGTGATAAATGGTGAGCCAAATTAGAGTCCCAGATCTGTCTGATTTGATAGTCTAAAGCCTTACTCATTATGCTGGGCTATGTCTCAAATCAAGAAAGACTTCCCAGAGGAGTTAACCGTAGCTGGGTTTCAAAACAGACCTAGAAGTTTTCCTGGTATATGGAGGAGAAAGGGCATTCCAAGGAGATGGGATAGCATAGGTGAAAGTACATTGGCTAGAAAAGCATTTGCGCAGTTTGGACTAGAACTGGAAGCAGTGTGTGATTAGCAGTGGAGTGGGGCAGGTTGGCAGAGCCCAGATTATGGTCTCTCACTTTGTACCTTTGTGAAAAAAGGCAAATTATTTATTTTAATTAATTTTTTGATTTATAGTATGTTTATCAAAAGGGTTTTGCAGCAAAGTGGGAACTCTTGCCACCTTTGTGGTGCAGAATACAAGATACACTTCAAATTTTAGAATGAGAAAACT
This sequence comes from Enhydra lutris kenyoni, assembly GCF_002288905.1. Taxonomy (NCBI): domain Eukaryota; kingdom Metazoa; phylum Chordata; class Mammalia; order Carnivora; family Mustelidae; genus Enhydra; species Enhydra lutris. Next base: position 17,155,207 of record NW_019154121.1, read on the forward strand.
TTCAGAATTGAGGGCACATAAGAGATCATGAACTCGTTCAGTGTAAGAAGAAATCAATGCTGACGGCAAGCAAATGTCTTCATCCAGGTTATAAAGCAGTTTAATCAGCTGATCCAGGAATATCTGTATTCTTTAGATGAATTATGAAGTGAAAGTAAACATTTAATGAGAGTTACCAAAAAAATTACAGGATTATTTTTCGGTGCATTTATAGAAATTGGCAAATTGACGGGACACTTGGGTGGCTCACTGGGTTAAGTGGCTGCCTTCAGTTCAGGTCATGATCCTAAGGTCCTGGGATCAGAGTCCTGCTTTGGGTTCCTTGCTCAGTAGGGAGCCTGCTTATCACTCTGCCTGCTCCCTGTTTTTCCCTCTGCCTGCAATTCCCCCTGCTTTTGCTCATTCTCTCTCTGGTAAAGGAAGAAAGAAAGAAAGGAAGGAAGGAAGGAAGGAAGGAAGGAAGGAAGGAAGGAAGGAAGGAAGAGGAAGGAAGGAAGAAGGGAGAAAGAAAGAAGAAATAGATAAGTTGAAAAGAGGGAGAGATGTGTAGTAGATAATTCTCGGGAATGGGTATAATAAAGTCCTTGGCTGAAGCTATAGTTTCCCTACTGGGAAACTTACTAACAGCCATCTTTGGGGAATGGTGTTGGATATGTAAGTGAGTATCTTGGCTGAACTGAAGCTGGGAATGAGGTTTGTCTAGAGGAAAGAGGGGATACCTTCCTATGTCTATTTACTAATTTTCTTTGACTACTTTAAATGGGGGCCTTGCAGAGATGTGGTTTGGTTCTTGTTCTTACTGAGCTCATAATCTGAAAGACAGGAGAAGCAAGAAAACAAGTCTTGCAACCAACTGGAGTTAGTTCTATAATAAGGGAAAACCCTTAGGACCGCTATGGAAGTCCCAAAGGGGCACCAGTTACCAGACAATGTTACAGATGGGTGAGGAAAAATCTTTCTGGGTGGAGGGAATGATACTTAAGGTAACACCTGAGAACTGAGTAAGAGTGTACTAAAGGGGGGGTGGTGGAGGGCAGAGTGCTCTAGATAAAGGGAACAAGTAGTCCAAGGAGAGAGACTATGGCATTGGGGAACATTAGTGTGAATATGCTATTCCCATTTGGTATAGGTGACGTGTAGTATGTGAGGTGGGAGTGACATGAGAAAGAGTGACATTCTCTTTCCTTTCCCCAGTAAACAAGATTACATAGACAGGTAGTTTACTGGAATGTGTTACAACTCTGACAACAAAGATTGAAAAACATTTGGGAGTGCCACAGAAAGCAGGTGCTGATGTGCTGGGTGCATACTAAAAGATTGCACAAACAAAACCTCCAATATACCCCCCCACCATGTCACTGCACTGACCTGAGAACTAGTCTCCTCAAAAGGGCTACTTCTTACCTCTAAGATGGAAAACAAAAGGCATGAAATCAATGCTCTGAATGTAAACTAGACAAATAAATGCCAGGGCAGCAGGAGGGGAGAGCAATAAAGTGAACAGGCCTGAGTGATGGCAGTAACCTGCTGAATTCCCAGGTCACAGAGTAATTTACTGACTGGTCCTAGGCCACTAGATAATTACCCAGACAGCCCCGATTCTGGTGCGAAGACTCCTGCTGCTCAGGTTATTAATACCAGCAGCAACCAGCGGGTGTTGGTGGGAGCAGAGAGGAGCCAACAGAGCCCCCAGGCTGCTGAGTGAACGCAGAATCACCTGCCAGGGCCCTCTGAGCCAGACCTCCCCAGAAATGCTGGCCAGCTCCAGCATGTAGCTCTTAGCCCAGCTGCTGCATGGTCCCCAGGGAGAGGCTCCCCAAGGATGGATGAGGGCTTGGGCAAAGGAAGACGACAACCAAGTCCTAAAGTTTGACCAGCTTGTGGCAAAGAAAAATCTGCTCTGTTTCCCCTTGGAGCTGACTGAAAAGTGATTTTGAGGCCTCCCCTGAATAATTTAAATTAATATCCATGGAGTAATGTCAAGTACTCCTCTTTGACATGGCATGGGAATTAGACTTCACCGTGCTCAAGTGGGGCCAGGAAAAATGATGGTGTCTGTCTTAGGGTTAAATCATTTGGGAGCTTGACCTCAGGTAATCCTGAAGGGATTTCTAGGGGCAGGTGGTGTGGACAGGTGGGGCTCTCTTATCCCATATTCCTCTTTAAATTATGGTAACATATGTAGTGCCCAGCACTTTGTAGATGTTTTCAAACAATGTGAGTACACTTCATTCTTCCTCCTATAACATTACGTGAATGGCCACGGGAATGATCTTTCATCTTCTTTTCCCTTTAGGACAGTGGTTTTCATTAAGGGGTAGTTTTGCTTCCCAGAGAACATTAGCAATTTCTGGAGAGACATTTTGGGCTTTCATAACTGAGTTCTACTGGTACTTACTAGCTAGAGGCTAGGGATGTTGTTAAACATCCTACAATGCACTGGACAGCCTCCCACAACAAAGATTTGACCCATTCAACTATCAGTAAGTGCCAAGGTTGACAAAACCTGCTTTAGGAGATTCTACACACTACACCCAGTGTAATCCTTTTAAACACAAATCTTAAGTCGCTTTCTTGCTTCAAAAGTCCCAGATGGTTTAGCCATCATAAATGCATTCCTAATTATTCACTCAGTATGTACGGAATTCTGTTCTGTGGTAGACACTGTGTGAGATTACAGAGATACATCTGCATAGACCCTGCCCTTGAATTCATGATTACAAAACACTAACTTTGTGTCATCCCCAGCATTTAGTACCTAATCAACTGAAGATAGAGACAAGATGTAGGCAAATAGAAAATGAAACTTGAGTGCCTACTTGGCTTAGTTGGTTAAGCAGCTGCCTTTGGCTCAGGTCATGATCCTGGAGTCCCAGGATTGAGTCCCATGTTGGGATCCCTGCTCAGTGGGGAGTCTTCTCTGACCCACCCCCCTCTCGTGTTTTCTCTCTCTCTCTCTCTCACTCTTTCTCAAATAAATAAATAAAATCTTGAAACAAAAAAGAAAGAAAATGAGAACATGGTTTTGGGACATGAGGAGTAATGCTGCTTGTGAGACATCTCGGCCAACTGGGCAAAAAGGACAAGAAATACTACTCTAGATGGAGCAGAATGTTCTGCAACCAGAGGGCTGAGAGTAGGGTATTTTTTCTTGTTTCAGTAAATAGAACTTCCACTTTCTTAGGTCCCAACCTGAAACCCAGGCTTTCTTCTTGACCCTTCCCTCTTCCTCAAGCTATTAAGTCTTTCTCATGTATTTCATGAAGGAATTATGCCTCACTGCTTAAAGTATCCATTGTGTGTAATGAATTAACTTTTCTCCATTGCATCTATAAATGGTCCTAGCTATGCACTGTCTTTAGGAGAATTTTTAAAAGGTAGTTTTAAATACTTTCTGTAAGATTTAATTTAATCAGGGGATTCTCCTTGAGACAGGTTGCCAAGTATCATGTTTTTATGGCTTGTGTTTTAATTGAATATTAAGATATCATGATCTTTAAATATTTTTCCCTTGGGGAAATGTCTGTTTGGGGTTATTTTCTTTGTTTGGTCCTTCGTTAATCAGGTTATTTGGTTTTTTGCTATTGATTTGTAAAAGTTTCTTACAAATTTTAAATGTTAACCCCTTATCAGATGTATGTCTTGCAGATATTTTCTCCTGTTCCATAGGCTGCCTTTTCATTTTGTTGATTGTTTCTTTTGCTGTGCATTAACTTCTTATTTGTTTGTTTGTTTGATGTAGTCCCATCTGTTGATTTTTGCTTTTATTGCTTGCGCTTTTGGTGTCATACCGAAAAAATCATTGCCAAGGCCAATCCCAAGAAACTTTTCTCCTGTATTTTCTTCTAGGAATTTTATAGTTTCAGGTCTAGTGGTGATGAACTCTTTTAGCTTTTGCTCTTCTGGAAAACTCTTTATGTGTTCTTCAATTCTGAAGGACTACCTAGCTGTAGGTGTGCCAAGACCTGGCAGTATCCCAAAGGGTAAGATCAAGTTCAGCAACCAGATGAAGGCTAATTAGAAGCTGGACCCTCAGGCAGCTACTGGGCAAGTATCTATTTAACCCCTTCCAGGTTTTTGCTTGCTTCCTCAGTACTTGGCCCAAGTGTATAGCCACAGGGGTGTACTCCTGCACTTGTTAAGAACTGTGTCTTTGTTTGCTTCAGTCCTGTGAGACTAGTGAATGCAAGGCCTGTTGGCTATCAAAGGCAGATGATATGGGAACACATCTCTTAGGTGGTGACTGCAAAACTGGGCACAGGCATGAGTATATCCCATTCCAGGTTGATACTGGTGACTTGGAGCAGGCTAGAGGGAGAAAGTGGGGACGGTGTCCACTGTGGTAAATTAGAAGCCTGCCCTTAGGCAACAGCTTTCAAAAGTATACTGATGGACTCCTTTCGGAGAAAGACTGGAAAATAGGCATTTTTGCCACTCCTTCTGCACTGATCCCTGGAGGCAAAGCTGTAGTGAGAAATTGTGCACCCATTAAGAACTGCTTCTTTGTTTACTTTAGTTCTGTGGGACTTGTGAATGCCATCCCTGTTGGCTTTCAGAGCTAGGTGTTTTGGGGACCCATCACTCAGGAGTCTTAAAAGTTAGAGCACTAAAAATGGGATTCAAACTCTGTGTACTTTAGGGAGAAGTCAGGACTTGGAATTTCCCTCCCAGTAACATGGCACTGCCCGGGAGGTGGAGTCTACAATGAGAGTGTGTCTCAGCCCTTCTTACCTGTTTCAATGTGGGCATTTTTTTGTCTGCCTGATGTGTAAGAGTTGCTCAGCTAGTTTCTGCATTTCTTTCAGAAGAAATTGCTCTGACTAGCTGTATATTCAGTGTGTCTATGCGAGGAGGGGCGCTCAAAAGCCCCTCTGTTGCTATCTTGGTCAATCTCCTGAATGTCCTAAAGGTTTAAAAAAAAATGGGTGTGATGTGAGGGGAAACATGTATATATGTATTTTGACTGGAAGGTGAAGTGGTGTGTGTGTGTGTGTGTGTGTGTGTGTATGTGTGTTAGGGGAAGGGAAAGAGGAAGGTGGTGGGCATGTATAAAAGATTTCCTTTTTATTCAGAGAGTTGTTGTGATGATGATAATGGTTTTACCATACTTTGGAAACTGTTAAGTGCTATTGAAACGTAGTCACTGTTAGTGTCGGAACACTATAATCCAGGCTCTTGGAGGTGGCATCACTTTGAGCCAAGCACCAGGATTTTCTCCTCTAACCCCTTCAAGCTTTGTTTCCTCTGTACTACCTTCACAGGGCTTTTCTTGGCTTAGAAGTAGATGGGGCATACAGAAATTATACCTCTTACCTGAGGACTAGTTACTGTTTATCTTGAGAACATGTATGAAATGGATTGCATCTGCTTGGCTCCTGGATTGCTGGGCTGCCATAATAAAATACTACAGACTGGGTGGCTTACAGAACAGAAATTGATTTTCTTACATTTCTGGAGGCTAAAGGTGTTAGCAGGTTTGTTTTATTCTGAGGCATCTCCTTGGCTTGCACATGGCTGCCTTCTCACTGTGTCCTACATGACTTTTCCACTGTGTGCACATCCCTGCTGGCTTTTTATGTGTCCAAATTTCCTCCTCTTGGAAGGCTACTAGTCAGATTGGATTAGGGTGTTCCCTTTAAGTACTTTTACTTTTTATTTTATTTATTATTATTTTTAAGTAGGCTCCTTGCCCAACATGGGACTTGAACTCATGACCCTGAGATTGAGAGTCGCATACCCTACCGACTGAGCCACAGGTATCCTTTAACTTCCTCTTTAAAGGCTCTATCTCCAAATGCAGTCATATTCTGAGGTCACTTGGGTTATGACTTCAACATATGAATTTTTAAGGGAAAAAATTCAGCTCATAGAAAACTATATGAAAGAGTAAGATTTCTTTCTGTCTTTGTAATCTCTTTGTGGATTGATGGCCCCTGATATGCATCATATTCTGGTTTAATGCTTTTTCAATAATAAAATTGTTTTCTTTCTCTTCAACCTTTGTGGAGAAGTTTTCTGGTTTGGGAAGAGAGTTTGTTTTTAATTATATTCCCCAACAGTATAAAAAATACTGAGGTGGGAACCATGGGCAAGTTTGAGGTCTGGCTCCCATGGAAAGAGCTGTTTAAGTCACTTCCTGTTTGAGGCCTTGGTTTCCCAATCTTGATGGGCAAGTGGAGGGTTGTTTTTGGTTGGGATTCAAGTGGTTTCTTCAAATTCTATTTTCTATGGAAATAAAAGCCTCAATTCTTTTTCTGATGAAACGCATTGGTGATAGTGGTTTGGGGACAGTGGGGGCGGGGGAAAAGCCCAGAGCAAAAACAGCCTATAGGAGCACAATCTCTGAAAGACAGCTCTTCCAATTGCCTCCAGACCCCTATTGAAATATCTGGGTAAATGAAGTTCTTCTCATTAGCATTCTTCAAGGGGCTGTAAGACTCATGCAGATTACCCTGGGTCTAAGACTCACTAGCTGTGAGATGGACATAAGTCGATCTCCTCTAAACCAGTTTCCTATTTTCTATCCCTTTTTGACAGAGCACAGAGGAGCAGCACTTTTTTTGTGGGTGCAGGGGGGTGGCGGGGAGGTTCTGAGTTGCCTTATTCTTACTCTTTCGGTTTCCCTACTGGGTCAAGTATTCATTTGTGCCCTCCTTCATCCAATGCCATGCAGTACATGGAGGACATAAGATGAAAAAGAGGTACAATGCTAAGAAGCTTGCATAACAGTTACCTAACCTTGGGTTCTGGAGCCAGAATGGTTGTGTTCAAATACAAACTGCTACTTTGTGGTTGTGTGACATTGGGCAAACTATTAAGCCTCTCTGAGCTTCTGTTCCTCATTTAAGAAAAGTGGGATGCTAGATAGAACTTACCTTATGGTTTATTATAAAGACCAAAAGAGTTCATTTGTTACATGCTTAGAACAGTGCCTAACACATAATACGTGTATAAAAGGCATCTATAACTCACTAAGATGAACCTCAACAATCAGGTTATACAATTTATAAATAAGGAACAGTCCATTTTGGGGGGGGGTTATTCTACACCCTGTAAAGTACTAGAATATTTATATAAATACATACCAGGATATTTAGTAAATACTTTTTTTGGTAATACTGAAATGGTGAAAAAGAAAGAACAGCTCTATCTATAATGTGCAACTCAGCCTTGTTTCTTGTGAGATTAAGTTGGAACATCACCATCTTCCTGCAACCAAGCCCACCTCAGTCATCTTTGACTTCTTCCACTGCCCTCAACCCATGTCCAATCCATTGACAAGTTCAATCGCTTCTGTCTTCTGGCTATCCCATCTCTTACAGAATCTCTACTCATACAGCCCATAGTAACCGCCTGATGTCCTTTCACTGATCCTTCCCCCAGATGGTCTCCCAGCTTCCTTTACTTGGTGAATCGTTACTTGATTTTCAACACTCAGATTGAATTTGGTTCTTTGTTAAATCTGTGCTGAAACTTTCCCTTGAGGGTTACTATTCTGTGTCCACTCTACTTCATACTTACATTTTGTGCACACCTTTTGTAGCCTTTATAATATCACCAAGTGCAATGGACTGAATGTTTGTATTCCCCCACCCACAATTCATAAAATCCTAACCCCCAATGTGATGCTATTAGGAAGGTGGGGCCTTTGGTCATGAGAGTGAAGACCTTGTGAACGGGAGCACAGCAAGAAGGTGGTGGTCTGCAACCCAGAAGAGGGCTCTCACCAGAATCTAACGGTGCTGACACCCTGACTTTGGACTTCCAGTCTGCAGAGCTGTGAGAAATAAATTTCTGTTGTTCATAAGTTGCCAGTCTATGCTAATTTGTTACAGCAGCCACAGCTGACTAAGACACAATAGGACTACTTGTTTTTCATATTTGTTGTTTTCCCTAGACTGAAGGGATCCAGACAGGGACTAACTGCCTTTCCCCCTTTCTTAACTATCATTTATTGATTAACTTCTATGTACCAAACACATACTATATAGGAGTTTTACCTATGTTGTCTCATTTCATCGCTCCCTCACCAACTCCTGGAAATAGATATTAGGAAATCCACGTTAGAGGTGAGATTCCAAGAGCAGAGAGTTTAAATGACTTGCTGAGCTGTGATTTGAACGTTTCCTCTCTACATTCTGTGTCATCATCCAGCTCCATGACCAGGTGTGTGGCAGATGTTCAATGGCGAGTTATAGACTAAAATTCCTGAATGTAAGCCTCGTTTTAGACACCGCCATTTGAGGAATCTTTCTGTAGCCTAATGTTGCTTCTGTTACACACAAACCCTGATCAGGCCTCTGTTACCACACTCATCACTCTGAATTGTGATCTTTCACCAGACCAGTTTTCAAAGCCTATTGAGTGGACTAGGTGGATTATGCTTCTCCTCTGGTGAGAGTGAGCAGGACAGGAATGGGGGGGTTGCCCTGCTGAGCCAGTTCAGGAAGAAATGCTCCCAGAGCACCCAGGGCTGAGGCAGTTAATTTGCCCCAGTGGTGAGGAGGAAATTTCTTGTAAAAGCTAGCTCCCCTCAGAACAATGTGGCCTTTTATTTTTTAGCTTTGGAATGGAGCCTAGCTGTCCATGGAAACAAAGAGAGGAGAGAATCACTGAACCAGTCTTGCACATAAAAAACTGACCATGTCTGTCTTTGAAGTCTCCTTTATGTCGTTTAGAAAACTTTGGATTATAGGGGTGTTTTTTCCTCCTTTTCTTCCTCAGTTCCTCACCCACCCCAATTTTTTTTTTTTTTTCCAGAGAAAAGAGAGAACTGGGTGTAAGGGAACCTTTCTTTGAAACAGGGCAGAAGTCATTAATTAAGGCCCCCATTCATTCCTGCTGACACTTGCTCATCAATCAGATTTCCTCTTAGCATTCTGATGACCCTGTTGACCTGGGGTCCTCCATACTGTCTGCCAGACAGAATTGAAACTCAGACCACACACCAGAACAGAGGGAGTGGGCTCTGGCTCCTGGCTTCCTGAGATTGAGGAGAAAGAGTCTGGGGACAAAGCTGGCTGGTCAGGAGCTCATCTGAGTTGAGGTAAAGGTAAACAGAGAAGATATTTTCTTTGCGGAAGCAAGTGTTGCTCACTTCACTGAAGCAGTGATCTATAGTTGCCCTTCCTTTTCTTCCCCTCACCCAGGGCCAGCCATGGAGCTCGGAGCCCAGCCAGCTGAGCCCGGGAAACCAGGCTAGCAGTTCCCCTTTGCCAACTCGGCACTGCTCAAAGAAGTTAACAACTCTAAGCCTTCTCTCAGGAAAGTACAAGGAGCTGTTCTGGAGATGACAGTGGCATTTGAGGGGAGGGGGATAGTCAGCCTGAGGTGTAGGACCTTTATTTGATTACTTGTTCATTGTTAATTCATTCAGTAACTGTTTACCTAGCACCCAGTATGTAGTAGGTGTCATGGTAGGTGCTGTGGAAGAAGCAGATGCACTCTATCCTCATGGAGTTTATAGTCTAGTTGGGAATATACCCGGGACTTTTCTTCAAGAAAAATTAGGGTTAGGCAGACTCACAGTGGTTATGTGCAATTAAAATTCAATGAATCTTTATGGGTCTCCTTGTAGGTATTAGGCATATGGCTAGGAGCTGGGAATACCAAAAATTAAAAAGAAAATGACCCTAACTCAGGTCCTCAAGTAATTAACAGAGTAGGCAACAAAAGACTGATAAACAAACTCGTTAGTATTCAGTGTGAGAAGTGTTGTGGTACATACAGGATTCGGAGAAGAGAAAATAGTTTACTCTATGGAGTTCCTTGGCTCTTATTCTAAAGGAGATGGGAACCCCTAAAGGGTTTTGAGCAGAGGAGTGACAAAATCCGACACATTTGTAAAAGTTTGGAGGTTAGAATAGGAGTTAAGGGAGGAAATAGGGACATTGGTTAGGAGGTTTATTGCAATAAACCATGTTTAGTATCTTGGGCCAAAGGTAATGATGTGGGTATGGAGAAGCGGTTGGATTTTATTAATTTTTTTTAATCTTTAAAAAATTTTTATTTTTATTTTTTATTATTTTTAAGATTTTATTTATTTGACAGAGAGAGAGAGAGATCACAAGTAGGCAGAGAGGCAGGCAGGGAGAGAAGGGGAAGCAGACTCCCCGCTGAGCAGAGAGCCTGATACGAGTTTTCATCCCAGGACCCTGAGATCATGACCTGAGCTGAAGACAGAAGCTTAACCCACTGAGCCATCCAGGCACCCCTAAAATTTTTTTTTCAAAAGATTTTGTCAGAGAGAGAGCATGCACAAGCAGGGGGAGAGGCAGGCAGAGGAAGAAGCAGGCTCTCCTCTGAGCAGGGAGCCTGATGCGGGACTCGATCCCAGGACCCTGGAATTATGATCTGGGCCGAAGGCAGAGGCTTAATTGACGGAGCCACCCAGACGTCCCAAGAGGTTGGATTTTAGATGCTTTCAAAATACAGCCAGCAGAATTGACTTTAGGTAGGAGCAAAGACTGTTCATTCACAGTAACAGGAGAGGATGTAGAGAATATAGGCACAGACATGTGTGAGGACGAATGGGATGATGCAGCATTGGAAGTTCTAAGTGACTGTTTCTATTTCCTCTGAGAAAGGGGAAACAATGATCGAAGAAGGAGTGGCAATTTAAAGAGAGGAAACTATATGAAATACTTCCATAAGAAAGCCAGAGAGTGACCAGATCAGGGAGATGATTCCCGAGCAGTTTCAAGAGTCTGCTCCAGTTTAGGGGTCATGAACATAAAGTCAGGCCAGTCAGCACAGCTGTTGTGTACCTCCAGCCAGGTTCAGCTTGTCAGAAGAGGCTGGGAGAAGTGAAGAGGTGGCTCTCACTGAGACTGGAGTTTTCAAGGTGAATACAATGAAGCAAGAAAAGGAAAAGAAAGTTGAAGGTGCGTGTAAGGAGAAACTATTATGACTGAGTGTAGACTCTGAGCTGGGTAAAGTGAGGAGTGAAGCCACAGAAGGGTGCTCGAGTGGACAGTAGTGAAAAAGAGTGGAATCTATAGATTGCAGGTTACTGTGTGGTCAGAGATTTCCTGGACTTGGAATACTATGACTGGAAAAATAAGAGGTGGTGGTGATCAGAACGTGGCATGTTTGAAACTGAGACTAGATAAATGCCATTATTGATAATAGTAAGCTGTAGGATAAGACTATGCGAATGAGTGGCTAGGTTGAACTGTAGGATAATATCATTGGAGGAGATGGGGTCAAGGAACACCGAAACCAGGATGTCAGGATAAACATCTATATGATTATTGAAATTATGTCTCAATGAAATTATTGAATTATAACTGAGTAAGAATAAAAGTGAAATACACTCTCCAAGAAATAAGGAGACTTGACTTAGAGGTCAGTAGATGACAGTGACCAAGAGTGGGTAGTGGGCAGTATGGTATGGTGACATGATTTAAAACTAGGAGTTTTAGGGAGATGCAGGGGGCATTGTAATAGGCAAGGAGAAACCACCCCCCCCACCCGGCCCCGGGCTCCATAGTCCAAGGAATTTGGAGATTAAAAAAAAAAAAAAAAACAACCACTTGAGATGGTTGCTGGGGAAGCAATATCCTCCCAGAAGAGTCAAATTTCTGTTTGAACAAGAAGGCAAAGGGAAAGTATAAGATTGAGGATGTAAGGGGGTGCCTGGGTGGCTCAGTGGGTTAAAGCCTCTGCCTTCGGCTCAGGTCATGATCCCAGCATCCTGAGATGGAGCCTGTGTCGGGTTCTCTGCTCTGCAGGGAGCCTGCTTCCCCTCCTCTCTCTGCCTCTCTCTCTGCCTACTTGTGATCTCTGTCTGTCAAATAAATAAATAAAATCTTTAAAAAAAAAAAAAAAAGATTGAGGATGTAAGGGTTTTGCTGATGACTGGCTTTGATTTCCAGGGGGATACAGTGCTTTGAAGGGTTTCCCAAGGTATCTCCTGAGGTCGGTGGCATCACAGAAGAGGATATAGAGAACCAAGTGGGAATGAGAGCCCGGAGGATGAGGGTGTCCAGACTCCTTTTGATGTCTGACTTCAGTAGGTATAAAGGGCATATGAGATTAACTCTGATGGTCTCAAGGCAGATGGTAGTATGAGGCTATGGGTGTTGAGCTGGGGGAGGAGAGAGAGGTGAGGGCTCTATCAGGAGCAAAGAATTCTGAGAGAGGTAACCTTATCTGGATTAACCCAGACTCCAGGGCAATTTTCCCATATAGCATAAGGTGCTCTGAGACTTCCTCCTGACTCTATTGGTGGATTTTTTTTCCTGGTGAAACTGGGCAGTGATCACTTTATAAAACTATTTGTGTTGGCATTATATAATCTAGTCCTGCCTTAACTTTCCTTTTAAACTGGGGTCTTGGGAAATGGTCTACCTGGCCTACCCCTAAATTGGTTCTAGGAATAATGAATAACTCAGTGCTATGAATTGTGTAAGAATGATGATTCACAGACCTGTATCCCTGAAGCAAATAATACATCATGTGTAAATAAATAAATAAATAAATAAATAAAACGAATGACTCAGTTTGGGTGAAGATAATCACTGGATTATTAATAGACCATTTGTGATAGGATAGAAGTCAGGGAGGGCATCTTTCATTCTGAGATGTCCGGCAAGACATCAGGGAGTAGCAAGTCATTGAATGTTGGTGATTTCCTTGGGCCAGGGCTGCCAGGAGTGTACATGCTTTTCTGCAAGGTATACTGAGGATCACACTTTTTAGGCTACTCAGATGAATTTTAATATAAGTTTTATTGTCTTGTGGCTTCTTACTCAGTGACTCGATGTCATTGTCTTTCATTGGAAGGCCAGATACCATCTAGAGCCAAGTACCCCATTATTCAGCTTTCAGTTTCAGACGGGAGTTCTTTGCTGAATCCTTACAAAGACCATAGTTTTGAGAGTCAGGCACTTTTGAAAGAAAAGCTTGATTTCCAGCAGTCTTTTTTTTTTTTTTTTTTAAGATTTTATTTACTTGAGAGAGAGTGTGAGCAGCAGAACACAGGCTGCAGGAGAGGCAGAGGAGAGAGAGAAGCAGGCTCCCTGCTCGGGAGCCTGATGCGACACAGGGCTCGTCTCCCAGGACCTTGGGATCACGACCTGAGCAGAACACAAATGCTTAACCGACTGAGCCGCCAAGGCTCCCCAAGGGCACTTTAGACAGTATGTCACTTGAACTTAACCTTGAATAGGTGTACGCTATTGGCCCTATGTTACACAAAAACTTGGGACAAAGAGACTTGGAGAATAATAGTGTATCTCATGTCACATAACTGGTAAGAGGCAACACTGGACCCCCCAGCCTGTCTGCGTTCCGAGTCTTGTGTTACCTTGCAGCTGCTGTGGTGATCCAATGAGTCTCTTGTCCCAGGCAGCGCTGAAGTTGCTGACTCCTTTGGTCCCACCGGGCAAACGTGGTTATACACAGGAAAGAACAGAAGCAAGGGGATGGCAGGATGATAATACACTCAGAGACCAGAGAGACTCCAGAGAGTCTTTAGATACGCTTGATACTCACATATACAGTGCATTACACTTCCTAAGGCTCATCCCATTTCTTAGCCCTCCTCCACGAAAACCTGGAAGTGGGTGTTCATATTATCCTCCTTCTACAGACGGAGGAACCAGGTCCGCAATCACATAAGTTTCCAGAAGGCACATAATGAAAGAGTGGAATGGAGACCTTCAGCCTGTTCTTTTTATTCCCAGAGAGACACACATCGTAAGACTCAGCCTTCCTATTTAGACAGAAGGACAGGGGCAAAACATTGTTACCTTCCTTTCTTCTTCCCTGCAAGTGGGATACAGGCCCCTTGGCCCTCCTCAGGTCCTTCTTATTCTCTGACTGGTGGTGGCCTTTTTGTGTCTGACTGCTGTTCAGGACAAGTGGAGTCTGAATTTTTGACGAGTGATAAATGGCGACAGTTTATGTCCCTTTCTCCAGTCTGAGGGCTGGCCACTGCTGCAGCTGGGAAGCAGTTGCCCGAGCTGGGGTGTGGTGGGAGAGGGGAACTCTCAAAATGTCTGGCCATAGGTGGATGCGGTTATGCAGCCTTCTGCTTCCAGAGCCTTTGAAAGAAGGTCCAGCATGAATGCAGACATCTCTGACCAGCTGGTTTGGCACCTTTTCCTCTTTGGTTTTGAAGAGTCAGAGAAGATGAGGGATAAGGGACAAATGCCTTCCTGCTGACTAGAGACCTCCCTTGAATGTCTGAATAAATTGGCTTCCATATTTAAAAAAAAAAACAAAACTCTAAATGAATTGTGAACAGAAGAACTGATGCGTCTCTTATCAGTCTGCTGCCTGTTGACTTTGGCTGGGAGATAATCACCATGGTTAACAAGGATCCTGGCAGCCAGTTATTACTCATTCCTGACCATTCTCATTCACCATTGTTTTGGCATATAATACCCTGAAAGAATATGAAATCCCAATGCTCTGCAGCATTGTGGTTTCTTTATGAACCACAACCTCCTCATCCTTTCCCCAGCTCTCTCTCCCTTCCTGCTCCCTTCCCCCCACTCCTACCAACTGCGAGGGACTGAGCAGGCCTTCCAGACCTATCGTCCCTCCAACTGCAGGAGCTCTGCTACTATCTGCCTTACGAAATGACTTACTCCAAAGTGTTTCTCTGGGAAATAGTTGAAAATCACATGCTCTCAGAGGTTCATGATGACCAGCTACGAGCTCTGACAGGGGTAAGGCAATTGCATGTAGGCTTCCTATTCTCCATCCATTGTATAAGTAAGAGCAAATTATTGTGAGTGTGTGTTAACTGTCCTCTCCCCATCCTGGCACCAGAATGCAGGTGGAGAAATCCCAGCACATCTTGTTTGTACAAGTATCCAGTTGCTGATCGAATTAATTTTTTTTAGTCAGGCCCGAGACTCTGAAGGCCAAACTGATTTTCCTGGCAAGGAATTGAGTCACCAGTCTCAAGTTTACTTAGTCTTGGTCCAAATTTCGTTTGGTCCTGGGGTCGTTTTGAAGCTCCACAGATTGACAGTGTCCACATAGTTCTGTTCCTTTAACCAACCAGAGCCACTGACTCAAATGCATGGCAGGAGCATGCAGGAGCAGCAGGCAATCCTGGTCTCTAGAATGAATCTGGACATCTCCATGGGCTTATTTCCCAGTGCCTGATTTAACTCTCATTGACCCCTTGGCTCTCTTCAGCTGACATACTATCTTGAACTCATTTTTCTGTTACAACATCAGCACTTTCCTTTAAGATGTATACAATTAAAAGTCACTCTCTGGGTCCATAAATTGCAACTGGGCACAAAAGTGTTTCCTTGCCCAAACCCCTACTCCCACCAGATCTTGGGGGAACAATTCTAAGGCAGGCTCCTGCCTGAATTTTTGTCAAGGAAGAGAAACAGGAATGTGCACATTTAAGGAAAGTCTAGAGGGGAGAGCAAAATCTCTGTTAGGAATGGGAAATTGAGCTAGTACATAAGTCATGAATCATTACCAGGCTCTGAGGCAGGTAATGAGGACCCAGCTTTTTTTTTTTTTTTTTTAATTCAATGTAATTAACATATAGTATATTAATAGTCTCAGGGGTAGAATTTAATGACTCATCAGTTGCATATAACAGCTGGTGCTGATTATATCATGTGCCTTCTTAATGTCCATCACCCAATTACTCCCTCCCCCACCCCCCTCCCCTCAGTTTGTTTCCTAGAGTTAAGAGTCTTTTACAGTTTGCCTCTCTCTCTCTGATTTCGTCTTGTTTTATTTTTTCTCCCATCCCCTAAGTTCTTGGTTTCTTAAAGTCCACATATGAGTGAAATCATATGGTATCTGGCTCTTAATCATATGGCTCTTACCTTCATGGTGCTCACAGGCCAATGGAGGAAGCAGCTTCCAAAGCAAATAATTCTAATACATCTTGTTGAATGTTATCATGGATTTTGTATCAAAAACCAAAGGAAGGAGAGAATAAGTGGTAGACTGTAAGCTCTATGAAAGCAAAGATCCTGTGTATCTTATTCACTGCTATTTATCTAGAACTCAGCATCATATCTGGGACATGATAGTATTTTATATATATTCGTTAATTGAATTGATTCATTTATACCAGGTATATCCAATGGTTTGACTGATTCATTCAATTATTTAATCATTCATTTAATCATATTTACTTCTTAAATACTGTTAGCTATTTTTAAGTAGCAAGGCAACTGATCACCACTTAATCTGAATGTGAAGTTATTCTTAAATAACAGTAGGATGAATTTTGATTAAATAGAAATGACAGTTAAGACTTTGGACACATCTAGCCTTTACTGGACTGTCACTGTGTGCTAATTCCTCACAAGGTACATGTGTCATTTGTCACAGACAGATAAGGATATAGAATTTTACAGAGCTGAAATAACTTGCCCAGCTCATGTAATGGGATTCAAATCCAGGCCTGAATGCCTGACTCCAAAGGCTATGATAATTGCCTACGTGACACTGCCTCTACTAGACTGTGTGGGACCTTAACAGCAGGCCCTAGAGAAGTGGATGTAGCTGCATTTAGGCCGGGCCAGGGGCCGTATACTCTGTAAATCTGATCCCTGAGGGGCATGGCTAAGAGCCTAAGGGGTTGTGATGAACTTGGTTTGATCTGAGCTGGTATTAGGAGGCAAAGACTTTTATCTGGAAACAGGGCAGGGCATGACTTGGTCCTAGGCAGTGACGATACTTAGAATTTTACAAGGAGGGGGGAAGGATATGGCAGCTGGGATTTGATATAGGACTATAGTTAGCCGCAGATTGGAAGGTAATGGTGAGAAGAGGCTCCTCAGCAAAGGTTGGGAGGGTCTTGGAGCCCAGGTGAAGCAAGGCTGGATTCAGGAAACTAAAGCATAAACTAGGAAACCGTTTGCTGAATTGCACTGAATGTGCTTTTTGGAACATACCTCTCATTTCTTCTTTTTGTTGATACTTTAACACAGCAGCAGTGTGGTTCAGTGAAAAGATTCTTAGACTTGGGGCTCCTTTCTTTCTACTTGCTGGCATTGAATGTTTTGTCAAGTGGCCTCATCTCTTTGGATTTCATTTTCCTTATTTTAAACATGGATTTTTTAACACTGGCTTCACTTAGTGGTTAACAGGATGATATGAGGGATAGGTTGTGTTTGGATGCTGAGGCTTTGTATCCACTGAAGTCTTATTCTTATGTGTTACATTTCCCATAAAACTGGGCTTGAAACTGTGTGAGAGGACAATAGGCTGGAAAGCAGAAGTGGGAATGGTACATGTCAGTGATTATAGGCAATGGGGCATCGATTAAAAATAGACTGCAGCTTTCTTCGGAAGAGGTAATGGGACTTAATGGAAAGAAACAAGAAATGCTTGTAAAACAGCTCTTTATGCACAAAGGAGCCAGTTTTTGCCTTGTTGCTAAGGTCCCAATTGTTTCCTGGCTGTGTTTTGTGTGTCTGTGTCAGGCCATTCTGTGGGTTCCTTTCAAGAACTTGGTGATATTGGCCTGCAGATAATTAGATCAGTGTCATCACTTTCACTACCCCCTTTTTATTCTGCTGGGACCATTTGCATGAAAATAAAAGTGGGTGCTATTCCTTTTCCATTAACAAGTCTTGATTTCTTACTGGGATATAATTTGGGGGACTCATCAGATATAGCAGCTTTGGAAAAAAGTCCCAAGTCAGTATGTAAGTGACCTTGCTTTAAAGAGGCTTCTAAGACCCAAATGTTCAGCTAAGCCTTCCACTTCCCAAACTGACCCTTCAAAATCTTCCCCTTGTGATACAAAAGATCTTCATCTGGGGTTAATCAGGATGCAGCTTGTGTAAGAGAAACTTTTAGGAAACCATTCTGTAGTGAAATTGGTTCTGAAGTTCATAAACATGTGTGTTTCTGTAGGTTTTTCCTCAGCTTAGGGTTTTTCAAAGAACTAGACCTAAAAGAAACCTCCATTTGCAACAATAAAGTTCGGGAGGAAGATTCACATATTTGTCATTAATTTGTTGTAAAGCAATGGAGGTATGGTAGAAAGGATTGAGGTGTCAATCAGAATCAGATTGAAACATTAGTTCTCCCTTATATTAATTGTGTGATCTTGATAACGATGTTTTCTTGTTCTGTAAAGGCAATAACAAATCTACCTTGCTACTCATGGTCATATATTAAGATGTGAATTATATGGCAAAGGCCTACTAGTGTAAGAAGCACTATTCGTTGCTCATTAAATGTTAATTCCATTCCTCTTTCCTCTTCCTTTCCTCATATCCCTTAGCAATTGATAAAGAGATAATGGTATCATTTCTGCACCAGTCTTCCTGGATCAACCGTTTTTACACATGAACTGTTTCCAGAGCATGTGAAATCCATGATATAGGCAATTTCTTTTGATGGTTACTTTTCCAGTGGTAAGGAAAAGAAGGGGGAAAAAGAGGGAAATTTTTTGAGTCATTTATGAGGCTAACTTTATTCTTAGGTCAGGATAGCTATTTGAGATATTAGTTGTTTGTTTGTCCGCCCCCCACCCCCATTTTCTTCCCCAGATAAGCAGGTAGCCAGTCTTCGTGTTTCTTGCTTCAGGATTTGTGGTAAGATAGAGAGCAGGGGATATTGACATCCTCCTTTCCTGGCTCTTATTTTCCAAAACCCCAAGCTTTCGAAAGGGATCTTGTTATGTGCTCCCCGAGAGGTAGAGGGAGGGAGGTAACCCTTTGAGATGCAGCAAGGCAAAGAAGAGAGGTTCCAGGAGACTGAGAAAGGGATAAAGATTTGTGAGTCCCTTGAACAATGACCCTCTGCTCCTTGGTATTCTCTCCCCACCACTCCTGATGGGATAGATGTAAAACTTTAGTGGAGTTTCTAGCCTTGCCCTAGGTTCCAAGGCTATAATTAATTTAAAAATAATAAGAGCTAACACTTACATACTGTGTGTCAGGTACTTTTGAAAATGTTACATATTGGCTAAGTATTATCATTCTCCCCATTTTATAGATGAGGAAACTGAAGGTCAGCTTGGAAGGAGTAGAGACAGGGTTTGAACCTGGGAAGTCTATCTCCTGAGTCCATTTTTCTCACTTCTGGAAAGAACAGAGACTCTGGCTTGAATGGGCCTGCAGATTTTGTGAGACTGTGTCTTAATGAGAATGACCTATGACTGTTGACTGGAGAATTTATCCTAAAGTTTTAATGCTCTTTTAGACCTCAGAATCTTGCAATACCTGGCAAAAATGTATCCCTGGAGATGACTGAGATTAAATTTTCTCTCCGTAAAGCTGGAGGGAAGTTTGGTGTTGAAGTTAAAATTATTCAGAGAAAATAAAGAAATATAGGGGTTTTTATTTGTTTCTTTTTCTTTCTTTCTTTCTTTCTTTTTTTTGTTGTTGTTGCTAAAATTCTTATCTGCTAAACTTTGATTCCAAAATCTGGCAAAAGGAGTATAAAAAAGTACTTGTATCATCTTAAAATATTAACATCAATAAAAACTTGCTCCTAATTGAGTACTCACCATGTGCCACGAGTTGTATATCTTATTTAATCCTTGTGTGGAAGGAATTAACTTTAGGGAAATTAAGTAAGTAGTTGAAGCTCAGATAACCATTAAGTTGTGGGGTTAGGATTCAGATCAAGGATGATCTGATTTCAAAGCCAATGTTCTTTTCCAGTGTGAAGCACTGTAATGCCTCCATACTGCTGTCACTGCATAGAAATGTCTTTTTTTTTTTTTTAAGATTTTATTTATTCATTTTGAGAGAAAGAGAGAATGAGCAGAGAGAGAAGCAGAGGGAGAGGGAGAAGCAGGCTCCCTACTGAGCCAGGAGCCCAATGTGGGACTCGATCCCAGGACCCCAGGATCATGACCCGAGCTGAAGGCAGACATTTAACCAAATGAGCCACCCAGGTACCCCTAGAAATGTCTTTAATAAAATAACTGGGTTTAATTTATGACCGTATTAAATGATGAACGTGTCATTCAAAATGTAGTTTAACTGTAGAAGTATTAGGCAAATCCAATAATAGGAAAGGTGATAAAGCAATATATTGTAATAATAATATAAAATAAATGTAATAAATTATCACCTGTAAATCACCTTGATAAAAGTTAAGACATCATTAAAAAAGAATTATACACCATGGCCAAATGGAATTTATTCCAGGTGTGCAAGCCTGGTTCAACATTCAAAAAAATATTAATATGATTCATCACATCAATAGGCTAAAGAAAAAGTATGATTATATCATAGATGCAGAAATAAACATTTCCAACAAAGTCCAACACTCATGCATAATAATAGAAGCTCTCAGCAAACTACAAATGGAGGAAACTTCAAGTCTGGGAACAAGATGAGAATGTCCCTTCTCAGGGCGCCTGGGTAGCTCAGTAGGTTAAAGTCTCTGCCTTAGGCTCAGGTCATGATCTCAGGGTCCTGGGATCGGGCCCCATATCAGGCTCTCTGCTCAGCAGGGAACCTGCTTCGCCCCCCTCTCTCTGCTTGCCTCTCTGCCTACTTGTGATCTCTGTCTGTAAATAAACAAATAAAATCTTTAAAAAAAAAAAAAAGAATGTCCCTTCTCACCACTTCTATTCCATGTTGTACTGGAAGTCCCAGCTAATGCAATAAAATAAGAAAAGGAAATAAAAAGTAGACAGGTTGAGAAGGAAGAAATGAAACTATCTTTTTTTGAGATGATAAGATTATCTATTTAGAAAACCCTAAAAAATCCCCAAAATACTCCTGGAACTAATAAGTGATTACAGGTTAATATAATAAAGGTAAATATGTAAAAGTCAATCACTTTTGGGGCGCCTGGGTGGCTCAGTGGGTTAAGCCTCTGCCTTGGGCTCAGTTCATGATCACAGGGTCCTTGAATGGAGTCCTGAAGCAGGCTCTCTGCTCAGCAGGGAGCCAGCTTACCCCTCCCCCTCAGCCTGCCTCTCTGCCTACTTGTGATCTCTCTCTCTCTGTGTCAAATAAATAAATAAATAAATCTTAAAAAAAAAAAAAAAGTCAATTCCTTTCTTATAAGCCAGCAATGCACAATTGGAATTTGAGATTAAAAAATAATGCCTTTGGGACACCTGAGTGGCTCAGTCATTTAAGCCGCTGCCTTCGGTTGGGGTCATGATCCCGGGGTCCTGGGATGGAGTCCCACATCGGGCTCCTTGTCCATCAGGGAGCCTGCTTCTCTCTCTGCCTCTGCCTGCCACTCTTCCTGTTTGTGCTCTCTCTCTGACAAGTAAATAAAATCTTAAAAAAAAAAAAGCACTCTACATCACACCAAAAAATCAAAATACTTAAGTTATAAACATGAACCTAATAAGTAAAATGTCTATATGAGGAAAACTGTAAATCTCTGATGAAAGAAATCAAAGAAAGTCTAAATAAATGGAAAAATATTCCATGTTCATAGATAGGAAGCATTATTATTAAGATGTCAGTTCTTCCCAACTTGATTTATAGATTCAGTGTAATTCCAATCAAAATCCCAGTGAGTTATGTTGTGGATAAAGGGATTCTCAAGTTTATATGGGAAGGCAAAAGAACCAGGATAGTCAACACAATACTGAAAAAGAACAAAGAGCATTGATACTATCTAACTTCAAGACTTACTATAAAGCCATAGTAATTAAGACACTGGCAGAAGAATAAACAAATACATCAGTGGAATAGGACAGAAAGCTCAGAAACGGATCCATCCAAATAGAGTCTTTGACAAAGAAGCAAAGGCAAATCAATGGAGAAAGGATAGTCTTTTTAACAAACAGGCCTGGAACAACTGGTCATCCGCATGCAAAAACATGAATCTAAATGCAAACCTTACACCTTTCACAAAAATTAACTCAAAATGGATCACTGACTTAAATATGGTACACAAAGCTATACAACTTCTAGAAGGTAACATAGGAGCACTAAAACTCAGAATGCCCTAGGCAAACTGGGAAAAGCATCCCATCAGTTAAAAGTGACTTAGATAAAGAATAGGACTTGATGGCACAAATAAGTTATATGATTCAGACATTCATGTATCTACTGTTCCTTTGTCAACTTTCCCTAAGCCCATTCCATGGCCTCATGGGGAATTTTCTGTGAACATTTGACTAAGGAAGAAAATTCTAGCCTGGTCTATGTACGGTTCCACATGTTTTACTGACTCCAACCAGAAATGTACCGTAGGAGCAAAAGAGCCCAGTTTTGTAGAAGTCTGTCTTTTTTCCCAACCATTCTGATGCTTGCTCAAGGTTGTACATGGGTTTAACAACATGGGGTCCCTCCCCCATCCAAGACTGAACTACCTGTGATCACATCTGGAAGCCCAGCTTGCCAACAGCAAAGGCAAGTGCAATACCCTAGGAGTACCAACCAGCCACCTGGTAACAAGTTGATTTCAATCTTTCAATTATTGACAGAACAAATTTTCTCACTTGAGTAGTCATTCTGGGTATGGATTAGCTTTTCTTCTCAAATGCTTCTGCCAACCCCGTCACCTATGGACTTACAGAATGCCTTATATGTCATCACAGTACCTCACATTTCATTCTTGTATCCAAGGAAATAATTATTGCCAGCAGACGGGATGAAGGTATGGGCTCTAGCTTATAGTATTCACTGTTTTTGTCGTGGGATCATGTTGCCTACTATTCAGAAATAGCTGGTTTTGTAGGGTAGTAGAATGGTCCAGTTACATTAGTTGGGAAACAGTACTTTTGGAGGTTGGATGCTATTCTACAATGTGGAACATGTGCTAATCTAGCAACCAATATACAATTCTGTTTTATAGCTAGAATACACAGGGCTAGAAATTAAGGAGGTAAAGTGTGAATTGCTCCTTTTACTACCCAAAAAAACTCAACGTATTTTTCTTTCCATCTTTATGTATTTGGTCTCTGCTGATTTTAGAGGGCTTAATGCATAAAGAAAGAATGTTTTTGTTAGGAGACATGCAATAGTTCCATTGAATTAGAAGTTGAGACTGTTACCTGGCAATGTTGGTCTCCTCATGTCACTGATCTAATGTACAAAGAAGGGTGTGACTGTGGTGGCTGAGGTGATTGATCCTAATTTCCAAGAGAATTTAGATTGCTGCTGCACAATGGGGAAAGAGAACTGTCTGGAAATCAGGGTACTCTCTAGGTGCACTATTGTGACCCAATAAAGTTAGGACTGCTAAAGCTTCAGACCCTTTAAAAATGAAGATTTGGGTTATTTCACAAGCTTGTGAACCTTGATCAATTGAGGTGATAGCTGAAGGAAAGAGGAACAAGTCAGTGAAATAACAAAGTGTAAAACTCAACTATGGCATTGAGGTCATTTATAGAAATGAGAACTATAGAACATAGTATTCTACCACTTGCTTTTATGTGTATTTTTGTATATGTTAACTATTTTCCTTATTCTTTTTCTCTATTATTTTACATAGGAATTGTTCATTGGGATTAACCTTACAAATTGATATTTAGATTACAAGATATGCAGGTGGAATTTGACCAACTAAAACAGAAGTTAACCTCATCCTGAGATGGATATGGTGGTTGTTGGGATCTGTCTCTCCTTTTCAGGTGACAGTGTCTTCCTTTGTATAAATGTTAGTTGCGTCTTGGTAGGAGGTAGGCTGAAGTTGTTACTGTTGTTATATGGAAGTTTAGTTATGGGTAAAGGAGTGTGACTGATACTGAATAGGCTAAGAGATATATGGTGCATCTCTTTTACTTATCTCTTGTCTTATAGACCTAAGCCCACTATTCTATATTCTGTTCTGAGATGTTGGGGGTGGGACTCTGCAAAATACTTTTCCTAGATTTCCTTGCTAGCTGGCTTCCTGCAGTTAGGTGGTGTCAATGCGAGACACTGGTGGGAAGCTGGAAAGAGAGAAGAGAGGGTATAGGACGTCCTGCTTTCAGCTCCTGTTAGTGTCCTTCCAGCATCAGGGGACAGCATTTTATGACACTCCTAGTACCAGCTGTACCATGTCCCCTCAGTTTGAACACCAGCTGTGAAGGCCACTCCTCCACAACCCCAAATTCTGGTAATCCTATCTATTCCCTTTGGTTTTTTCAGTCCCAAGGATGGCCTGCTTCTTCCTTAGGTTACTAATATTTGGCTTCCCTCGCATGTCCCTTTTGGCTCTTTCATTCAGTTTCCCAACATCACTATAAGCAACTCCTTATATTAAATTCCTATGTTTAAATTTCCTAGGGTGATTTATTTTTTCATGACGTGGCCCTGGCTGATGTAAAAAGGATCCAATGGGGAGAGGTGTTTCCTAGTATTAAGAACCGAGTAGGAAAGGTAAGTGGATGATCACAGCAGGCTAACATGAGATAACCATGAATGGCTCAGACCTTTTACAAATGAAGATTTGGGTTACCTTACCAAATAAATAACACTGACTAGGTAAGGTGCTAACTGAGGCAAAAAGGTCATGGAACATGGAAGAAGGTCATTATAAATACCAACTATTGCCTTGTGACCACTTAGAAAAATGAGAATTATGGTCACTATGCATATTGCTTTGTCATGAATATACTTGTATTTATTAGCCAATCTCCTTTATTCCACTCTTCCTTTCTGTTACTACTTTATATAAGGTATATTCGTGGTGCTTAATTTTATAATTTGGTTCATTAGATTATCAAGATGGGATTGTGGCTGAGGTGGAAGAGAAAAGATTGTCATCACTAGATGAATACTGAGAGTGGTGGGGCTTTGGGTGTAAACCCTTTTTTTGGATAGAGAATAAGTGCATGTTCATTTGTATGAGGGGAGCTATATTACCTTATGTTATATTGTAGTTGCTATTTTGTTGACTGGAAATTTAAACATGGTAGAAACTTGTGTATCAATATTATGTCTGCAAAGGGGTGGAATGTACTATACGTTGCTTACTGGAATTTAGCTGTTGTTTTTACCTCTTCTATGTTCTCAGCCTCTCCTTATATTACAGAGTTTGGAAAGATAAAAACTTCATTTCACAGACTCACTTGTTACTAGAATCCTGAATGTAATTTAGGCTCTTCCAATGAGGCACATTTGTGTTAGATTTGGAAGATGGAAGGCAGATGGAGGCCATTCTTATTGGGCAGTGGCAGCTGACGTATGGACTTCAGCTGGTAAAAGTTTTTGCAGCAGCCAGATTCCACGTCCTATTGTTCAGCCAACAGCTTTGTGACAGCTGCATTTGTTTCCTTGTTTTCTGAACTTTGGGTAGCAGAAATAGTTTCCTGACTATGAAACCTAGTGGTGATGTGACCTTAATGTGTAGTACTGGCTCCTTGACTTCAAGCCTTGTAATGCTTTAAGAAAATATTTATTTATTTATTTATTTATT
Organism: Enhydra lutris kenyoni; assembly: GCF_002288905.1. Lineage (NCBI taxonomy): Eukaryota > Metazoa > Chordata > Mammalia > Carnivora > Mustelidae > Enhydra > Enhydra lutris. The sequence goes on from NW_019154121.1 coordinate 17,180,488, forward strand.
TAAGAGTGAGTGCATGAGTGGTGGGGAGGGACAAAAGGAGAGGGGGAGAATCCTTGAGCAGATTCCCCACTGGGCATGGAACTCAATGCAGGGCTCTATCCCAGGACCGTGAAATCATGAATGACCTGAGCTGAAACCAAGAGTTGGCTGCTCGACCAATGGAGCCACCCAGGTATTCCCCTTTTAATGATTTTTAAAAACAGTTAGCTTATAGTACACCGGAATCACCAGAGATAAATCCTTGAACTTGAACATACATCAGTAGAAATCTACAGTGAAATACAAAGAAAACGAAGGAAATAAAACAGAGCATCTGGAGATACAGGGCAATAAAAAATAAGTCTAGCACATTTGTGATTAGAGTCCAACAAGGAAAAGAAAGAAATCAGAAGAAATATTTGAAGAGATAATGGTTGAGAAATTTCTACCTCTAATTTCTGTTCATCAAGTAAACTACCTTCAACTCTTAGCTATTTCTCCTTTACTGCCCCTGTACATTTTTCATTAATATGCTTAAAATACGTTTATTTTGCAGCTAGAGATATTTTTAACAGATTTATTGAGATATAATTCACATACCATAGAATTCTTCCATTTAAAGTGTGTGATTCAATGATTTTTAGTATATTCACAGTGAGTATCACCATATAAATTTTGATCCTTTTTATTAGTTCAAAAAGAAACCCCACATGCCTTAGCCTTCTCCCCTTCTATTAGGGTTTTCCAGAGAAACAGAATGAATAGGAGGTGTTTCTGTGTTTCTGTGTGTGTGTGTGTGTGTGTGTGTGTGTGCGCGCGTGTGTGTATTTTACAAAATTGGTTCACACAGTTTTGAGGGCTCACAGGTCTGGTTTGCTGGGATAAGCAGCAAGCTAAAAATTTCAGCAGGAGTCATTGTGGAGGTTTTGAGTTCAGAGACATTCTGGAGGCAGAGTTCTTTCCTTGTAATTGTAATGTCGTTGTAAATGACTTCAGTGTATTCTCTTAAGAACTTCAGTAGATTGGGTCAGGCCCACTTACATTATAGAGGGTAAACTGCTTTACTTTACTCAAAGTCTACTGATTTAAATGTTGAACACACCTTAAAATGCCTTTAGAGCAACATCTAGACTTTCACCAAGCAACCAGGTACTATAACCTAGCCAAGTTGACACATGGACTTGTGATAATGAGATACAAATGTGGATTCCTTGTAACAAATGTACCACTCTGGTAAATGACGTTAAATGGTAGGAGGCTGGGGAGGGAGGGAGTGTATGGAAATGCTTTGTATTTTTTTTCTAATGAGCAAAGGATTTAAGTAAACATTTCTCCAAAGAACATATACAAATGGACAATAATCATATAAAAATGCTAAACATCATTAGCCATTAAGGAAATACAAACTAAGACTCTAATGAGATACCACTTCACACTCACAGAATGGCTATAATCCAGAAGATAGAAAATAAGTATTTTTGGTGAGGATGTAGGAGAATTAGAGCTCTGATATATAGCTGGGGTGAGGGGGAATGTTAAGGAGTATAGCTGCTTTGGAAAACAGTCTGGCAATTCCTCAAACTACTTCCTCAGAGTTACCATACATTCCAATAAATTTAGTCGCTTTTTGGGTCACTTGGTAAATGGGCTCGAGTAGCACACCCAAATGAGAAATAGGTTGACTCCAAAATCAAAAAAGACACACTAGGCATTACGCCTTTATTTTTGTGGTACAAGTGACCAGATACAGCACTTTCTCCTTAATCTAAGAAGGAATAGCTGTACATGTCCCACACCGTTGGACCTCTAGAAATTTCACTGAGGTAGAGGCCTCTGAATTTTTGTTGGGTTAATTTACCACTCTCTGACACACAAATATATGACCAATAAGTCTAGAGTTGTCACTCCTTCGCTCAGTAGATTTAATCAGCTTATTGTCATCTCAATATAATGGATGCAGTGTGATATATTGTAGAAGAGAAAGATGGTCAGAGTCCCTGCACACTAAATTACGATATACCGCTGGACATTTAATATACCTCTGAGGTAGGATGGTAAAGGTATATTGCTGGTCTTGCCAGCTAAAAGAAAACTGCTTCTTGTCCTAATTCAGAGATTAAGTATAGTATAAGGAGATATGTATGGGTGCCAAGTTGACAAGGGATGGCTGACGATGGTTAATATTATGTGTCAACAAATGTAAAGAGGCGCTCACTCTCTCATACTCAGGGTTACTTGCATGAACTGAGAGTGAGTGCCTCCTTCAATTTTGTGCCCCGAGCACTTTGCTTGCCTCACCCATGTCCAGGCCTACTCCTCCTACCTCCAACGTCTCCAATCCCTTCCTAGTTCTATGTGTATGTTCAGGTCAGAAAAGAGGCCCCCATGATCCAGTAGCTATCCCTTTCAGACGTTGTCCCCAGGACTTTGGGAGGGTGGAAATAGCCAACCACGTATATATAAGACAAGCCACCTCCATCTGCCGAAACTTACCTCCAGTCCTCCAACTCTGTTCTCTTTCTCTTTTCAGGAACATTTCAAATCCAAGGGCCCTGTGAACCCAGTGGTTCTGCCCTGATCTGACCTGCTTCCTTTTTCCCACTCAAAGCACTACTAGAATGCGGGTAAGCTGATCCCATTCCCTGTCCTCCCAGCTGGTGTACCTGTACAAAGGTGGAAGGGACCAGCCTAAGGAAGCCATAGAGCAGTATTTGGAGCTAAACAATAGCTAATAAAGAGACTTATGGTAGAGGTTTGGAAATGGGTAGGGTCTATTTGTGTTGGACTGAGTTGGGCTCCTATCTAGCCCAGGAGTCGAGATCCCTATCCTTTGTAGGCAAGACTTCAGAGCCTCAGTTTCCTGCCCCATACATTGGAGTTTAGTCCATAGCAATAACTCTTTAGAAGGAGGGCAGGAACATGTATGCAGAAAAATGAGTTTAGAACCTTAAATCTCTCTCTTTCTCTTCCCAGTTCTTGGCCCAGATCCTCACTTCCATGTGGAGGTCACTAAGTCCAGAGAAATCCAATTAGAGTGCAAGTCTGAAGGCTTGTTCCTTCAGTGAAAGGTCCAGTGGATGGACTTGCAGGGAGGGAAAATTCCAGGTGTGTCTGAGTCTCAGATCCAGAACAAAAGTGTGCTGTTCCATGTAACATCACTGCTCCTCAGAGAACCTTCTCAGAAAAATCTAACATGTTCTATCTGGAACCCAGCATTGAATCAGAAAAAGGAAGAACAATTGTCCATGGCTGGTCAGTTTTCTCTTTCCCCTCACTGTGCCCCCCAAAATGGGCTCTTATGCTCATACTCCTGACAGTGGCAACTCTAACCTGCTACCTTGGGTTTGGCTGAATTTTTTTCATGTTAGATTTAGATTATGTATTTTAGGCAGGAATATCTCAGAAATAATTCTGTATTCTTCTTAATGTATTCCATCTCAGTAGAGTGTGATTTCAATTTCTCCCATTACTGATAATGTTTATTTTGATCATTTGACTAATGTGGTAACTTCCAAGCTTTTTTACTATGTAAATTTACTCTTTTCTAAGTTATATATAATGCATATTTTGTGGGGAGATACTTTAAAGCTATGTAAATATTCAATTTCTTACCAGACTTTTAATTTATCCATTTATCTAAATATAACTGTTTAGACTCATTGTTTTCAGTTTTATTCAATGGTTTATAAACCATTATGATCATTATTTATCTTTATGCTCAAATTGTTTTCTGTTTGGTCAGTGGGAACCCCTTCAAGCTTGCTTCTGAGTCCTTTTGACAGATCTCCATTCATTCATGGAGCATTTCCTTTCCCTGGCACAAAGAGATATTCTATGCTTATTTTATTTTCCCTCCTCAGTACTAGAATCAACTAATTATCCAAGGAGTCAAGATCTGAGTGCAAAGTATGTTTATTGCTATTGGCCTGGGGCTGCTCCCAGTTCCTCCCAGTAGACAGGATTAGGGAACACACATTTATGTCTATATTTATTTTTATATTTATCTACATGTATTAAAACCCATAAGTTTACATCGAAGCCTCCAGTTCTAATCCAATACCATGGGGCTTCTTTTAGCCCCCCTCCCCTTTAAATACTTGAAACTCTTCTCTGAAAGTAAGAATCCTGGCTCTTGATCCTTAATATATTTGATTTTTTATCAGTCCTCCTATATAAAGCCAATTTCTCATCTCTGTCTTTTCTCCTTGTCCTACATGAATGCCTTCCTCAACCCTCTCCAATATTCTTTGCTGGGCCTTTCATCCATATGGATGCCTTCTTCTCTTGTTTGAGCTCTGAGATGTCATACCCCATTCCTCACTGTGCTCTGGCTCTGACACTCAACAGGGAGCTCCCTTCCATGGACCCCTCCCCGCTTCCATACATCAGACTGACAAATGGGTTGATATGCCTTCACTGCTTAGGGATGGAGGCACCTTACAGTGGGCCACTTCAGTTCTTCTACACCCCACCCTGTCCCACTGCCTGCACAGATGTTGACTCTGTTCTGCCTCTCCTGGCTGCCTTAGAACTAAATTATTCAGGACAAGAAAAGCAGGGCAAGAAAGAGATAGGAAGAAGGAATGGGAGAGGAAAGAATGGCTGTGATTCTCCCTCCTCTTTTTATTCATTAGATCCGTTAGTGTATTAATCATAGATAAATTCCCGGTCTGATAATTCCAGTATCCCTGCCATCTATGAGTCTGGTTCTGATGCCTGCTCTGTCTCTTCAAACTCTTTTTGCCTTTTAGTATGCCTTGTAATTTTTCTTGATAGTTGAACATTATGTACTGGGTAAAAGGAACTACATATGACTCCAGTAATGGGGTGGTGAGGTGTGGGGAGTGGGGAAGCATTTTATAGACCTGTGATTAGGGCTCAGTCTTTTTGTGGACTATGAACTTCACAAGTGCTTTTCAGGGTTGTTGTTGTTGTTTTTTTCCCCCTCCCCTCAAGTGGGACAAGATGGTTTGTGTGAGCTGGAGTTGGAGATTTCCCTTTCTCCAGGGAGGTCAGGCTCTGCTTAGTTTTTCCTGAGGGCAGACCTGGTTCAGAACAGAATGCTCTGGCATAGTTCAAGGTGGTTCTTTTTCTCCTGACCTTGCTAGAAGCACAAGGGGATTTTTTTTTCTTCATTATTTACTTTGAGAACTGGTAGAGCTCCAGGAACTGAAATGTACAAAATTTAGGGGAATCCCATGATGACAGGGTCCTCTGAAATTTTTATTTCTTGGGTTTCTACACTGAGCCCCCAGCATTTTGCAATCACAGTTCAGTTTATCTTACTACAGCACTGGTCCCATGGATGTTTCTGCTCCAGTAAGTTAGATTCTCTGTATTTGCCTTTCCTTCCAGTTTTGGGGGTTTGCCCTGTGACCTCATTTTTCTTATGGATTTAAGAAGAGTTGTTGATCTTTCAGATTCACCTTTTTTACTTATTTGAATGGGGTAGCAACTCCTTATACCCAGGACACAGAAATCTCTTAGCTTTCTGTTTATAGCTCTTGGTGAAATTATTTGGTTTCTAAAACAATAAATCTAATTCTTTTCCCAAAATGATGTATTTTCAATATGTGAAGAAAGCTATTATATTGTTTCTAATTTTCCTTGGGCTAGCATCCTCCTTTCCTTGTCTCACATTCCTTTGTTTTTTTCTTTTTCCTTATCTTCCTTTCCCTCCTCTTTCTTTTATTCCCTTGTCAAATAGTTATTAAACATCTACCTGTCATACTTCCTGTTAGGCACTGAGGATAACTTCTTTCCTTTCCTCAGAAGAATTATGCACTGGTAGTAGAAAAAAAAAAAAGCACATAAGATTTTATAAATGTTCTAAATCTTAGAGAAGCATACCTCCTTCTGTGTTTTGATTTTGATCACCATTGCTTTCCTAGTCATTTTCCTTCAGATAAACTATAACGTAGTAACATTCTCCTTAATTTGTAATCTGGCTGCAGTCAAATCTGTGCAGATTCAGAAAATTCTCTTATCTCTGTCTTTAAGCTAAATACCTATTGAATAATTTAATGTTTGCTTATGACTGGGACAGTGTGTTTGACTGATGTCACATGTAAAAGTTGGATTGATCTAATATGTATTTTCTAATGGATATTTACTCCATTGCTACATGTCAAAATGTGGTCAGGGCACACAATCCACGCAGGATGGCATAGCCTTTTTGGAGTCTGGAGATCTTTAATGGAAAGTGAATGAAACTTTGTTTATTCTGATGCAAGTGTAGACCCTAGTCACCAACAAGGCTCACAGTGGCCAAGGTCCATCCTAGAATTTATTCAGATAGGCAGAAGTTTTTTATGAATCTAGAATTTCATGGTGTGGAGAGCCCATGATTTATATTGGTTGGCTGTGACTCATTAGCGGTAGATGGACAAAAAATAAAACAATACTACTTACTGGGTCACCATTGTTACTATTTAAAATGAATACATGCACAGATTTATTTTTTTCAACTTCAGAAAATTCTCATGGTGGCTTTGAATTGCATAAGGCAGAATCCTAAAAAATTAAATGGATGGCTTAGATTTCAAATGAAAAAGTCGGTTTCAGAAAGAGAGCATAGAAATTCTTAAAAAGGAAGTTTTGCCTTTTCTATACAGCTTTGCAACTGAGAATCTGTGTTTGGATTCCAGTGACCCTGAACAATAAGGGTGGAAGTGGGCCTTTATTTATTTCACATTGCCTTTCAGGTTTCTCTTTAAATTCCCTGTGATGAGTGACTGTCGTTTTTGATGGTCAAACGATGCTTAACGATGAAAACAAGAGAAGGCCTTGACTAGGGTAGTGAAGCCTGTAACATACCCACAAGCAGATTCTATATAAAGATTTGAAAACACGGAGGATAGGGAAGCCTGTTAAGAAGCATTCCCAGCTCACAGCTGCTTAGTGGAGAAAAGCTAAGATCACCATATGGTTAATCTATCAGCCAAAGCACAGTGGCTTTTGCTTCTTGTACCTGACAGTTATTAGAAACTGTAACATTCCAGGATGTGTTAGTAGACCTTCTTTCTCACCACGGCAAGAAGTTATGTAACTCAGAAAAAGAAGTCGAGGAGAAGGTTCTCTGGAGCACTAAGGCATACTTGTGAAAATCTCAGACGTGAAAGAGAGACTACTGAGTCGGATGTCAAAGCACGATACTTAAATGTGTAACTCCGAGCTGTAGTGGGAAGAGGAACAATTGGATTCCTCCCAGAGAAATTTCTTATTCCTGAAAGAGAGCAGAAAAACGGAAAAGAATGGTTCTTGGTCCTTTGATTGTTCCAAGAATGAAGGAGAAATCCCAGTCTTAAAATACTTTAAACATCTTAAACAAACAAACAACACTTCTTGTGGCATATTCCTTCTCAAAATGAGAGCATTCCTTTGCACCATTTATGAGCTCGAGACACACTTTGCGATGGTGAACAGAAAGCACCACTATCTCAAGCCCGCATTCTGAGCTTTTATGTCTCAGTGCCTGTCACAAGGAAGCTTCCTGGACATTTTAAACTTTTTAAAAACTTCAGTTCAATAAAAATGAAGATTTTCCTTTTAGGTCACCATTTCTTCTGGCAGACTGAGTCTAAAATGCACTTTATTTCCCTTTAATTTAACAGCTCCAGCAGCTTTTCCAGTTAAATCGACTGTTCATTATTGAGCCCCATTTATGAAGGGGCTGTGCAGTGCAGTTTAATGAATCCTTGGCACAAAGCTCCCTTTCAGGACTGGGAAAGAATAGGGGCTGTTCAGGCCCTGTAGGGCTGTATGTCAAAGCCAGTCCATAATGCCTGTCAGCCAAGGGCAGAAATTCCCACTGATATAAGAATGTGCAAGAAATCAACTTTCACCACCGATGAGCAGATTAAGACACGATCAGGAAATGAGACTGTAGGTTTAGAACAGTGACACCTGTTTGAACAGAGGGATTTTCCCATCCCTTGATCACTGTGTGCCTGGAGTGGGGGCTGGTAGAAGCAGCCACACAGCCGAGGCCTCAAAGCCTTCCAGAGTCTTCTGAGAGGGGAAGGAAAGACCAAAAGACCTTGTGGGTAGGGGCACCTTTGGGCTAGGTCTTGTGCTAAGTACTTTCACATTGTTTTTTTTTTTCTACTTTAATCCTCATAAGAAGGCTGTGAGGATTATTTACATGTAGCAGGAGAGGAAACTAAGGCTCACGGGGATTTCATTTCTGGTTCAAGGTTACACTGCTAATTAGCCACCAAATGGCAATGAGAGGATGGAAGGTAGGCCCGTCCGGCTCCCGATTGTGTGTCTTTTCTAGCGCTCTGAAGTGAGGCTCATCAGCAGATTTGGTCCTTTGGACATAGCCAAGTTTTCTGGTCATTAGGAATAGTTAAAAAAATTTAATTTCATGGGATATACACTGATTGCCTACTAGGTGCCAGGCAGATGTGATATACATTGGGATTTCAGGCAGATGAACCACAGCATGGAAGTTTGATGAGTGGGCATTATGTGCTTCCTAGAGTGCTAGACAGGCCTGGGTTTGGATCCTAGCTCTGATGATACATAACTTGCATACCTTTCAGATCTGGGAAACCTTGGGAAGGTCCCTCTCACTAAACCTAGGCTCTGCTGCTCTTTCCTCACCTCTCCCCCAGCCACCGAGTGGTCAAGGGATGGTGGTTCTGGTGATGCTGGTATGCTGACTACTCTCCTGAGGGTAACATGGTCCAGATGATTTCTGCAGAAAGGAATCCGGGATGCCTTTGTGTAGATACCATGAGATCCCTTAATTATCAAAATGGCTGCGCAGATTGTTTGTGTTTGTTTATTATTATCGGTAGGCTCCAAACCCAGCATGGAGCCCAAGGCAGGGCTTGATCCCAGGACCCTGAGATTGAGACCCGAGGTAAGATCAAGAGTCAGATGCTTAACCACTGAGCACCCAGATGCCCCATGTGGATTGGTTTTCTTTCAGCATCATGGAGCAGATCAAGCCTGATGAAGTATAATTTTTAAAAAGGTAAAATCATGACTCTCAGGCAAATATAAATGAACCACATGTAAAAGAGTCTATTTAACTCATGAATTAGCAAAGGAACCATTAAAGATGTTATGATTCGTTCAAATAACATTTAAAAAGTCAGGTATATACTATTGCAGTATTAGGGTAAGTTTACTGGCTTACATAAGAACTGAGCTATAAATCTTTGTGGTTCCATGAGCAGAAATTATTTGCATATCTACTAGGCAAAACTCTACCAGGTAATAAGAAATTTTACTGAATCTGGAATCTTCCACTATTGGCAAATGGTGAGAAAAATTAAATTCATTACTCTAGACAGTCTCTGGGTGGTCTTTGTGCCTGCATAACATTGAAAGAATGCGAGACTCACTTTTAAGCCTCATTTCTAAGTTTTCCATGATTATTCTGATAAGCCTTATATCTTATAGACAATTAAATCTGGACCCACCTAGAGAGAGGAAATGATTTTCCCACATCATAGTGACTCATTGGCAAAGCCAGAACTAACCCCCAGGTCTCCTCTCTCCCTAAAAGTGTTGTCCCACTTTACTATTGTGGAACGACATTAACAACCCTCTCCTCCACTGGAGACCAGAGAAGGAGAGGACTCGAACCTTTCTGATTGCAAAGAGTGAAGAGGCATGTGTTTTCTAGGGCTGCTTTTAAATTAAGATCATTTAAATTTTGGAACAGGAAATAAATGCTAACTGATCCATTTTATTAAGATACAAATTAAGAAGTTTATTTTGAGGTTTACTTCTTACTAAGAGCACAGAGGTAGTTTGGTTCCTCAGATAGGGATCCCTGGAAATAGACCTTGAAATGGAGTTATGTGCTGAAGGCTTGTTGAGGGAAGACTCTCTTCCCCATCTGTAGGGAAGAGAGGAAGTCAAGGTTGGGCAGAAGCTATCAGCCTGAAGCTGACCTGCTATCAGCCTCAGCTGATCTTTTGGAAAGCTCTGGATCTAGGGTGGTCCTTCACACTTGACTCAAATTGAAGCACAGTGGTGGGAGGGGCGGGGTTATCATTGGTTTCTGGTGCACTTGGGGAAGAATATGAGCTTGGGCAAGGCAGTTTCCCTCAGCTGTGGGCAATGCTTGGTGAGAGCTGTCAGCCATTAGCAGACAGTAAAGTCAGCAGCCGGGGGATGGGTTCATCAGCTCCCAGAAGCGATCTGGGCATGGGATCATGATTTCCACTATGTCTGATTTCTATTACAAGGTCAGCTGTAATAAAGAGATTTTGACTCAAGGGCCAAAACTGATGGATTAGTAGTGTCAGGAGTACTATGCTAAGAAATTTCTAAGCTCATCTGGGCTGGGTGGAAGGAATGTGAGGATTGATTAGTGATGTCTGTAGGACAGTGATTAATGAGGTCTTGATTCTTCTTGGATTTAATGCTGATATACGGTAGGGTGACAACACCATGCAATTTCCCTAGAACCATTTTGGTTTATGTCTGTGCTTCCAGTGTAATTATTAATAACTAATGCTACTTTTTATTCTCAAAAATGTACTCCCTTGGAAAATCAATGTTATGGTCATCCTAAGAAAGTTCTCAATCTTGCCATTTCTGCCTCTCTCTTCTGAAAAGTGCTCGCCTCTCTCTGGACCCTATTTGGGACAAATAGCCTAGTATCCTCAGTACGTTTAGACTTTCAAAAACTGGCAGAGAGGGTTTTCTGTAGCAACTTCTGCTTCTGCTTAGCAACACAAAACTCTCCTGAGACACAGGTACAAACATCCTAGCAACCTTTCTAGAATAGGCAAAGAGTTGGTAGAGAATGGAGATGTGAGGCATAGTACAAGGAGAATAAAACAAATTACAACCACGGAAGATTATTCTGCTACATGGCAGAACAGAACTTCCTAGATATAGCTTCGATCTGGCCTGGCTAAAGGCATGTTGAACCTGCATTTAAAATCAGAGATTTTTTTAAAATGTTTTTTTTAAGATTTATTTATTTAGGAACACCTGGTTGGCTCAGGTCATGATCCCAGGTTCCTGGGATCAAGTACCACATTGGGCTTCTTGCTCAGCAGGGAGCTGCTGTTCTGCCGCACCCCCCCCCCCGGCTTGTGTGCTCTTTCTCTCTGACAAATAAAGTTTTTTTTTAAAAGATTTACTTATTTATTTGAGAGAGCGCATGTGCAGCAGGGGCAGAGGAGGAGGCAGAGGGATAGGGAGAGAGAATCTCAAGCAGAATGTACTGAGTGCAGAGCCTGATGCAAGGCTCAATCTCAGGACCCTGAGATCACAACTTGAGCAGAAATCAAGAGTCAGATGCTTAGCAACTGCACCACCCAGGTGCCCCTAAAATCAGAGCTTCTTAAGTCTGGAAGGGAATGGAGAGATCATCTATCCATTTTATAGAGGAAGATAGGCCAAGGTTACACTCTAAGTATTTGTAAAGTTGGGATCAGGACCCTGGTTCCTTAAATCTCCCCTCTAGGGCTTCTTCTACTGGACCAGCTTCTGTTCGCGGAGGAGAAATTAGCGGAGTCTGTAGCAGTGACAACAACGTGGAGGCAGCATTTTGGCCTCGGGTAAAAGAGGAAGATTGCTCTCAGACCTGGGATGACTTGGCACAGGGGCTGGCAAGAACATTGCTGTATGCAAGAGCATAGGCATTATTTTTCCTCTGTAAACAGAGCAAGGCATCAGGTTGGGGGCCAAAGTCTTCTCTGGTGCCAGGAAAGTGACAAACGCTAAAAACTGCTACCATGGACAAGGCAGTGTGCCACATGCCATGGAACACAAGGGTAAATAAGTTCCTCTGCTCGAAAATCTCCAGTGGTTCTCTCTGTTTCCATCAGATCAAGTCTAAGCTCCTCTGCACAGGCATCTGAGGAGTGCTTTTTGATCTTATCTCCCTCTGCTCCCTACCTCACACCCTATATTCCAGCTGCATGGTGCTACCACAACTACTCTGATGCTGCCTTGCAGTTTTATACTTCCACGTCCTGTCCCATGAGGACTCTTTTAGGATGCTCTTCCCCCGACCTTCTTGAAGAATTATAGTTACCGAAACTCCTTGTCCTTTATGGCACAACTCAATGGTGTCTTCTTTATGGAGCCTTCTTCCCCTTCTTCGCTCCCGTAACCATCTGCTTGTGCCTCTATGCAAACACTGTCCTTAGGACAGATGGCATTTCTCCATGCCTAGAGCATGGTGTACCTAGGATACTGCGAGTGCTCAGCAAATGTCTGCTGAATGAATAAACTGACATGACAGTTGGACTCAGATAAATCGCTGGGCTGTCTTCTTAGGCTCAGGACTTAATTATGTATCTTTTGGTGCTTAGGATGGCACCTAGCACATAGTAGGTCCCAATAGCTATTTCCTGAGTGACAGGGCTAGTCAAGTACACCAATAGCGGATCCCCAGCAGACTGGGCATGGGGACGGTGGATTTAGATTTTAAGCTAAACGCTGTCCGTACCAGCTCTTTGACTATTGGCAGGCTACCTAAGCTCTGTGACTTTAGGTGCCTTCAGTAAAATGGGCATGACATTAACTATCTGAAAGGGTTATTGTGAACAATGAACAATGAACAATAAAGGTCCCTGCTATGCTTCAGATATACAGTTGATGGCTCATAAGTGCTTGGTGAGTGAATGGATGAATGAAGAAAGAAGTGCCATCAAAGACATTGAGGTAAAGTATCAGGAAAGCAGGAGGGAAGGAGATAGAGCAGCCTGAATTGGTGGTAACAAAAACCTGGGAGGCCTTTTTGAGAAAGTTAACATTTGAAAGCAGAATAGGTTTCTCAGAAAGGGCAATGGAATTAGTGATACCCTGATTCTGCCATAGAGAAATATAATCTAGTATGTTTTCTGCCACCCCAAATAATATGCCTGACGAAAGTCACTTTAATAATGATGAGGAAAGACCAAGCATAATGTAGTAAAACAAGCCTTAAGTAGGAGAGTCTAATTCAGGTTCTTTTTTTGTAAAAGTGATTTTGAGGAGTTGGGGGAGGGAGATTGAAAGGTAGGTATGGAATTCTAAGACTTGAAATCTCCCCCTTAATTCATTTCCTCCTTGATGCTGTCAGGAAATGCTTTCCGGAAAGAACAGGCAGGTTTAATGCAATTACGTCGTGTTGGCCCTCCCCAGCTTGGCCATGTGCTAGGCAACTCCAGCTGGCCTCACACAAGAGAAAACAAACTTCAGCTGCCCCTTAGGCCATTGTTTTAGCACTGTGCAGAGAGGGGTTCCAGCGGCTGATCCGAGCTGCTTAAGCTGTTTAATTGAATGAATTCAACCTCATATAATAGGATCTAGGTCTTTAAGCATTTCTGTCTGGCATACCGGATATTGGGCTGAGGGCTGCTCAAGTTACTCGGCTTGCTGAGACCCTGAGTGTCTCTGGTGTCCGCACTTGTCACATTCTGGTGTAAACCTCGGTCGACTCAGGTGAGCCTTTTGCTGTGCCCTGATGGATATGCTCCACACTGATCCAACTTAAGTCTCTAAGAGGGGTGTGCACAATCAGGTATTTGAATGAAGTCTGAACAAAAGAAGATTCCATGTTCAGGGGCTTGTTAATTTTTCTCACCTTTTTTTTTTCATAACAGGAATCAGCACACATGCATGCCACCAATTTTTTAAAGATATAATTCGTATGCCACAAAAATTCACCCTTTTGAAGTACATGATTCAGTGGTTTTTAGTATATTAACAAAGCTATGCAACCATCACCACTAATTCCAGAACATTTTCATCATCCCAAAAAGAAAACCCGTGACCATTAATACACATCACCAATTTTAAGTAAATGAAGTGAAGTTTTAAAAAATTAATCATGGATTATAGCAAGAAACAGCTTTAAAAAGTAATAAAGAGGTGGGGGAATGGGGTAAGTGGGTGATGGACATTAAGGAGGGCACTGGGTATTAGATAAGACCGATGAATCACTGATCTCTACCTCTGAAACTAATAATACATTATATTAATTTTTTAAAAAGTAATAATGAACTCATATGCAGACTTTCACCGATGTGATTATATCCAGATCATTAACAGATTTCTTCAGCTGTAGAGTCAGATTCTATAACTAGGTAATTTTTAAAATTCTCTATTTACACTAAATTAAAAAATTCTAACTCCCAATTATAGCTTATTGGGAATAACAGCAAATGTTTGTTGGTTCTGTTAGAGAGTTCTGGATATTTGGATCAAACAAGGCATCTTATCCATTGTAAGTGGGGGTTTTTGGGTGTTGGGCAGAGATCCCTCCATCTCAGTCAGTGTAGATGCCTAGGCAGCTCCGGGGATAGATTAAAATTGGTCTAAACAAAGCAAGGTAATATCCTTTTCCTTGGTCATTGAGTAGTGTAAGGGTAAGCATATAATCTAGTTTTGGCTAATGAGATGTTTTTCTGGGAAGGGCTTCCCTTTATGTATAAAATCATAAGGCCTTCTGAGGAAAAGGCCCTTTGCCCTTTTGGAATAGTGGTGTGATGTTTGGAAGTGAATCAGCTGTCTTGCAACTGTGAAGCACCCACATAAGGATGACGACTGACACAGTAGGGAAGAGGGAGCAGAAGAATAAGTCTGGGATCACGGTGGTAACAACAGCTGAACCAGTGCAGAAATTTGCTCACATTAGGATCTCTTTCTCTTTCTCTTATCTACCTCCCTATCTACTTATCTGGTTTTCTATGACTATCAGCCCGGTTGTGAAGACCTAGAGATTATAAAAAAAAAAGATTTTTAACTCAACATCCCATCAGATGTTAATTTTACAAGTATAACGTACTTGAATATTTTAATTTATGAAATAATGGTGCATGGACTTCCAGTTTTAATTTTAGCTGCATTTGGTTCTAGAAAGTACTTTTCAATACTCCATCGCAGTATGTTGATATAGTTTTGAAATATTTCTCCAAAACGAGCCTTTAATTTCTTTCTTGGGTAAGTGAAGAAAATCGTCATCTAAAAGGAAAAAATCAGGCTGCTTTAAACCACAGTTCTATTTCTAAAAATTCTGTTATCTTATCCTCAACATAAAATAGTCTTGATATCTCAGTTTGAAATTACTGATTAGGCCTGGCTATTCAGGATACTGAAAATGTTGCCAAGGTAAGGCACTTGAGAAATATCCTTGGCATTGTTACAAATAGCATTATAGTATAATAATTTCTATTTGGAATAAAGTAATTGAAAAGCTCATGTTTGAATTACTTTTTAAATTTAGATTTTAATGTGTTATTAAAATAAATATGTGCATGGTTTATAAAGGAAAAAGTATTACTATAATTTTCTTCTCATTATCCCTATTTCCAACCCTCACTTTAAACATTCTTTTTAAATATTTTATTTATTTATTTGAGAGGGAGAGAGAGGAAGAGAGAGAGTGAGCATGAGCAAGGTGAGGGGCAGAGGGAGAAGCAGGCTCTCCGCTGAGCAGAGCCGGATGCGGGGCTCCATCCTGGGACTCCAGGATCATGACCTGAGTTGAAAGCAGATGCTTAATGACTGAGCCACCCAGGTGCCCTCTCACTTTAAACATTCAAAAACTATTTCTTCTTTCTAGTTTTACCCACTATTTCAAAACAGTCTTATGTGACAGACAGGGAGATGCACTGCCCAGGTCCCTCTTCAGGAAAGGACTCATTGCCTAGCTGATGCCAGTATGGCGAGCTGGCAGTGTTCAGGGGTTAGCTTGCTCAGGCTTCCTCCTCTTCTAAGCTGATCACACTCACACGGAGGTGACCCCTTCAGATGATGACTGCACGAAGTGCTGATGCAAAGGCCTAGCTACTTCTGCCTAGTGTAGTTCTCCTTTCATGAGTCGTCTTAGCAGCAGACATCTCCTGCGGGTTTGCAGAGACTTCTGTCAGATCACCAAACTGTCTGAGGCCCTCCCTGCTGGGCTTGGCTTCCTCTTTGCTTTCCTTTCAGAGGTCTCAGATCTGCATTGGAGTCTGACGGCTCTCCTTGTCCAGTTCTGCTTTCTCTTCCTTTTATCTTTTGTGTTGCCCCTCAAAAGGCCACCTCCCCTGAAACTATTGCTTACAGAACACTTACACCTTTTCCACCTGTGGGGTGCTGCCCCTCTAAGTTTCCCAGTCCTCTCATATAGTTCCAGCACAAAGTTGGGTTAAATTCATTTTCAATGATGATTCTATGATTATGTAAGTATTCTTCCCAGTCCACATATATTTTACTGAAATTTCTTGTGCAGTTTTCTGTTTTACCTGAAGTTAATGACTGCCTTCTTTGGTGGGGGCGGGGGTAACTTAGTTTTCTATGTACATTTCACTACTTCTAACCTAAATGCAGTAACAGAAGGATAACAGCTTCTTAAATTTAGAATGCTTTTGATTGCAAGTAGCATCACACCAAACTAAGAGTAGCTAAACAGAAGAAGAGGTTTATTGTCTCAGTCTTATTTTTAAAATTTTATTTATTTATTTATTTATTTATTTATTTATTTATTTATTTGAGACAGAGTACAGAGGGAATGGAAGAAGAAGCAGCAGACTCCCGGCCGAGCAGAGAGCCCCGAGATCATGACCTGAGCCAAAGGCAGATGCTTAACCTACTGAGTCACCCAGGCACCCCTATTATCTCACTCTTAAAGAAGACTGTATCTTTAAAAAAAAAGGCTGGGGGGGTGGCTTAGTTGGCTAAGCATCTGCCTTCAATTCAGTCATGATCCTGGGGTCCTGGGATTGAGTCCAGCATTGGGCTCCTTGTCCAGTGGGGAGTCTGCTTCTCCTTCTGCTCCTCTCCCCTTGTACTTGCTCTCTCTCTCTCTCACAAAAATGAATAAATAAAATCTTAAAATTAAAAAAAGAAGGCTATAGATCGGAGTTCGAGGATTGGTTAATTCAGTGACATTATAATGTCATTGAGGATCCAGGTGCTTTTCACATTTCCGGTCTGCCAACCTCAGCAGGTTGACTTTTGCTTTTTAGGTTTTCCCCCTCATGGTTCTAAGATGTCTGCCATAGCTCCAAGTATCACTTATATATGAACAAAGGCAGGGTGGAGAACATATCTTCCTCTCTCTTTCCATTCTCTCCTTTTATCTGTCTTTTTACACGTAGGTAATGGGGGACTCTCCTAGAATTCCAAGATTAGTTTCTCCTAATGTCCCATTGGCCAAGATTGGATCTCAAGCCATGCTATAGTTGAAAGGGAGATGCAATCATCTGTCATACTCAGCTTCCACAGGAGTAGGTGGGCTCTGTCAGCTAAGAATAAGTGTGGGGTATTGAAAGCAGTGAAGGTATCTGCCACCTCCCACCATCATGGTCAAAACCCCAAGTATATCTATCACTTTCATTTATTTTTCTTGGAGTCATCCCCTCCTTCTCCAGGAATTCTCCATTCTCCTGTTTCAATTTGGACGAATTGTCATCACTTGGCCTGCTCTGTGGTTATTATTGTGGTACTTCTCTTGGTTATCATCCAGGGAATTCTATTTGATTCTATCTCATGATGGATCCCCTGTTTTCTGGATACTCTTTTCTTCTATCTTTTTCATGAAGCACATTATTCAGTGGTTCCCTGAGAAAAGTTTCTTGAGGGACAATTTTATAAGGTATTACATGTCTGAATATGTTGCTGTTCTACACTCACGCTTGAGTGATCACTGGGTTTGGTATAGAATTCTAAGTAGGAAATCATTTTCTCTAAGATTTTTAAGGCCATTGCTCTGTTGTTTTCCAGGATTCAGTGTTGTTAATGAGAGGTCTGATTTTTTTTTAATTTTTTAATTTTTAATTTTTTATTTTTTTGGAAAGAGAGCAAGAGTGCAAACAGTGAAGGGGGGAGGTGCAGAGGGAGAGGCAAGAGAATCTTAAGCAGGCTCCGCAGGCTCAGCACAGAGCTTAGTGTGGGGCTGGATCTCACAACCATGAGATCATGACCTGAGCTGAAATCACAAAACCTTAACTGACTGAGCCACCCAGGAGCCCCTAGATTTGATGTTATTCTGATTCCATTTTTATTTTTACTTTTTGTACATGATGTTTATTTTTCCCTAGGGTCCTTTATTCTTTGATATTCTAAAAATCTGTAATGTGCTTTGGTGTGGGTCTTTTTTTCATAAAGTTTGCTAGGCATTTAGTAGGTTCTTTTAATTTGGAAATGCATATCTTTCAGTTCTACAAAATTTCCTTGTTTTATTTACTTATTTAATTTATTTTTTCAGTGTTCCAAGATTCATTGTTTCTGCACCACACCCAGTGCTCCATGCAATACGTGCCTTCCTGAATACCCACCACCATGCTCACCTAACCTCCCACCCTCCTCCCCTACTCCTTGTTTTCTTTCTTTGATAATATTTTCTTCTCCATTTTGTCTATTCTCTTTTCTGAAATTCCTTTAGGCTTAATGTTGAACATCTCTTTGGCTTTTGTTCTCTCTAGGAGATTTTCTCAACTTTATCTTCCAATCGTTCTATTGACTTTTTAAAATGTATTACCACAAATTTCTAAGAGATTGTCCTTGTTTTTTATTCCTTTCCCTTTTTTTGGTATCATTAACTCTTGTTTCATGATTCCAGTATTTTCTCATATCTTTAATCTTATTTTATTTCTTTTAATTATCATTTATATGGAAGTTTTCCTTTATTCTTTGCATTGTCAGTTTCCTCTGGGATTCTCATTCCCCACGGTTTCTTGTTCTTGTTTTTGTTTTGTTTGTCTCTGCCATTCATGTTGAAGACATTGCCAAAATATTTGATGAACGTTGGATGACAATTCATTTTTAAGAGTGGATAACTGAAAAGCTTATTGGAAATCTATCCAATTTTTTATCATGTGCTATTAACCCTTCAGAGAAGAGTACTCCAATTTCCTGATTAAGGAGTAGATAACCTGCTGCAAACATTCTGAAACCAACTTAAAATGTTGAGAGTCATTATTCATAACATGGGGCTTCATTTAATCCCTCATTGTTCACTCTCCGTTGCACAGGGAATCCCCTAGACTGGAAACATACTGGGTCCAAATCCATAGGAAATAAAAACCTTGTTTCCAAATCCAATTAGAAGAGAGGTTGTTTTGTGACTGAATGAGATTGGGAAGGGATCTTAGAAACTAACTGCTTCTTACACAGGCTTTCAGCCAATTCCTATTTTCAGTCTCCCTCCTCACTCATGCTTTCTCAAAATCGGAAGCTTTACTGGGTCCTGTGGCCCAAATCAGCTAGTTTCCAAATTTCTTCTTCCTTTTTCTTTTTGCAGTGTTTTATAAATTATTTCACTCGGAGATACATTAATGCCAGCATATACATTTTATATTTTCATTTGTCTTTTCACTATATATAATAAATAATGTTCTTTATATTTTTCTCACCAATTTAGTACTACAAAAACTTCTTTGAAGCCATTGATCTACTTTCACAGATTTGAGATCCAGACATGTACTATATTAAAGAAGAGAATGAAAATACAACTAACAAAAACTGTAATGTGTAAATTACATAAAAATGAAGTGAAAAGCACATCTGTTAACTGAACGGTCACATAATTTAGCTGGAACAAACATGCAGTCCTTGTAATACATGTGTAACCACTAGGATATGATTATAAAGAATAAATTGTGATTTCTATGAAAGTCATAATTAATTTTTAATTTAAAATTTATAGAATATGTACACAAAATAGTTTCAGATCTTTTTCCCTTGAAATCAACTGGGGATCAGCTGAGCAATCATTGATGACAAGCAGGGAGTGGAGGGTACAGTTTAGGAAACATCAACTTAGTGATCGTCTAGGGTAGGAGAATCTAATGTTGATTTTAGGCATGTACTATTTGCTGCCCTGGTTTAGCAATATTCTGGACAGCTAGTAGCATTTTTTTAAAAAGTGGACAAAGAGAGACTGATAGGATGCTTCCCTCTTTGCAGAGTGTTTTCATATCCGTTATCTCATTTGAAGTGGGCAGGGCAGAAATTATCTTCCTCAAGAAATATTTCCAATGTGCTCAGTTAGAATGAAGGCTTTCTGTTTAGTTGCTTTGTTAGGATTTACTGGCGTGTGGGGCTGTTCTTCCACAGTGAGCTATTATTCAACAAATAGCCAATGAAACTTGTTTCCTAACAAACCATCCCAAAATTTACTGGCTTAAAACCAAAATTTATTATTTCATAACAGTTGTATCGGTTGGCAATATGAATGGTTCTTTTGCAGGTGTTTCCTGGAACCATTCCTGTGACTTTAATTGTCTGATGATTTGACTGGGTTTGGAGGGTGCAGAATGGCCTCACTGGCATGTCTTGCAGTGGTGCTGGCTGTCCTCAGGGGTGACTTGATTCCCCTGGGATTGTTCACAGTGTGGGGCCTCAGGGTTCCAAGAATATGAAAGCGGAAGCTGCCAAATCTCTTAAGTTGGAAATTACAAAGGCTGGAACATGTGTACTGTCTCGAGTACAGATTCGAAGGTGTAGAGAAATAAACTATGGGAAGAGTTCCAATGTCATACTGCAAAGGGGTTTGGATCCAGGGATCAGTGATTCACTGGGGCCATTCTTCCCCCCCACCCCTTTTATTAAGTAGATTGTGAAATGGAGACCTGACATGAGATCAAGAGGCAGACACTTAACCCACCTGTCCAGGCACCCTGGGGCCATTCTTATAATAATCCACCACAGCTATTGCATATGAAGATTGTTCACTCCATTTTACATTTTCCTCTTCATGAGAACCCTTGAAAGAAATACCTGACTGGCTCTAGTACGAAGGATCCTTCTATTTTTCCTAAGCAATTCATAACTACACTGGTATTATGAAAGGAGCCCCAGACCAGTAGTTAGTAAATCTTGGTTTTACACTGAAGCTATTCATTGTAGCACTGTTTGTGATATAAAAAGCCTGGAAAAACCCCAGCTAAGTTAATCATAAGAACACTGTTTGAATAAACTGAGGAGATCCACTCAGTGAAATATTAGACAACTGTAAAAGAAAATAAATGAAGATATATTATTGTTGAGTGAAAGAAACAAGGTAGAGGAAAGCATATATAATAAAAATATGATTATCTAACAAAGAATAAACCCAAACAAAACAACAACAATGATTACTTATAGGAAGAGGGGAGAAAATAGGATAGAGGGGCTACAGTGGAAGCTAGCCCTCCCTGAATATTTCTTGTGGTGTCATTTTAACTTTGAGACCATGTAAGTTTTTGAAAATTATGAAACAAAGATTTATAAAGCGATTTTTATATAAAGCAAAGTAAAACAAATGAATCTGCCTTTTTATTGAATTGGTGGCCTAGCCACATAGGATTTTCTTTTTTTTAAATTTTACTTATTTGTCAGAGAGAGAGTGAGAGCTCACAAGCAGGGGGGAGCAGCAAGTAAAGGGAAAAGCAGGTTCCCCGCTGAGCAAGGAATCTGACGCGGAACTTGATCCCAGGACCACGGGATCCTAACTTGAGTCAAAGGCAGACGCTTAAGCCACTGAGCCACCCAGGCATCCCCACATAGGAATTTTTTTTTTAAGATTTTATTTATTTATTTGACAGACAGAGATCACAAGTAGACAGACAGGCAGGCAGGTGGGGAGGGGGAAGCAGGCTCCCCGCTGAGCAGAGAGCCTGATGCAGGGCTGGATCCCAGGACCCTGGGACCATGACCTGAGCCAAAGGCAGAGGCTTAACCCACTGAGCCACCCAGGTGCTCCCCCCATAGGATTTTTTTGAGGTGAATTTAAAACATAATAATTGGACTGTTTCTCACTAGTGGGGTATGTTTGGAGGATAAAAGGTTGGCAAAAAAAAAAAAAGAAGGAAAGAAAAAGAATTGTTTGTAATAATTATGTTATTAGTAAGAATATTGGCATTGTTATTATGAAAGTATTATACATATTGTAGCAGTATTCTATTGTTGTGGATGCATACTACAGAATAAAAAAAGAACATGAATCTGATCAAGACTTGACATCTACTTCCCATTTACAGGAAACAGGGGCCAGAGAAACATGTTAAATGACACTGTGGAAATGGATGCAACTAAATAAATTAGAATGTGGGAGAGATGACAAGGCAATGACCAATTTCTTCAATAAACCAATTGCAGAGAAGACCAAAAAATGGAGGCAATAAAGATTAAAAGAGATCAAGAAATGTACCAAACCAATTCTTTGCTATTTCTTCCATTGAGGGTTGGATTCTAATTTCCCCCCACTTGAATCTGAGCTGGCCTTAGTTTGACCAGTAGAATATTGTGAAAATGACATCCTGGGAGTTCTGGGACTATTTCATAAGAAGCCTGGGAATTGTCAGATGGGGCCACTTGCAGCATTGTCTCTGCGATTTCTGAGCCTCCATGTAGGAAGTCTGAGTACTCTTAGATCGGTATGTTGCAGAGGCCAGAACATGCAGGCACAGGAGCAGTCATGTGAATGACACCATCTTGGATCCTCCAGACCAGCCATAGTCGACGTGGAATGGACCAGAAGGACCACTCAGCCAAGGATTGCTCAAATTACTAATCCTCAGTATGGTGCGATGCAATAAAATGTTGTTTGTTTTTAGTTACTCAGTTTTGGAGTAGTTTGCTCTACAATTATAGATAACCAGAATAACATCTAATATTTTAAGATGGACATTAAGATCTAGTGTTAATAGAATCTTTGTTTCTAGGAGTTTGTAGGAGGTTTGTAGGAGGAAAGGATGAGAAAGAAAACAAGAGGTACGTTTTTGGGTGTGCACAATTTGTGAGGTAATGTTATTTCATGATGAAAATGATAATGTAGTAAATACTGTGGTGAAACAGAGGAATTGATTTATTTTATTTGAGGTTTCAAAAATAGCTATAGGAAATTGGTAAGGGGGGAGAAGAGAGAAAGAGGAGAGGTGCATAATTATTTTTCCCTTTATGAATGTGCATTCCTGACATCTCTGAGGACTAAGATTGTCCTGCAGGGAGTATGATTAAAGTTACAAAGAGGGAAACAAAATAAGTAAGTCAGCTCTTGGTCCTGCTGCTATATTTACCCACAAGAAAGGAGGCAGCTCTCAGGTGGGCTTTTGTCTAAGTAATGTCCTGAAATCCAAGTGTAAAAGAACAATATGAAATCTCAATTCTCCCAAACGGTTTGGGGCAGTTCAGCCCTTGAGCCCCTGGGGGGCTTGGTTCCCAAGGAGACTAATCCCGCTTGCTTAGCATTAGGTATCACTGGGGCAAAGAGCTCTAGTTCAGAGCTGTGCAGAGAGGCCCTCGTGCATGCTGGAGCTGGGTCCCTCTGCCCCATAGGAAGTGAAATGTATTGATGTCAAAGCCATTCAAGTGAGTGTGCTCACTCGGGGTGTAGAAGGAGGGGCTGATGGGCCTGGCAGGGGCTGGCCACTGACCGCTGAAACTAATTTCATCCCAGAAAGAGCTCTTCCCCAAAGGAAAGGAGATCAAGGGGGAAAGCATCTCAGACCATGAAGTGGGGTCTCCATGTACAATTTAGTTGGATATAGTAAATCTAAAGATTTATTTTGGCCTCAGGTACTAGTTATTTCAAGTAGAAGTTGTTCTTTGTTGCCTTATTATCTATAGTTTTCCATGAACACCCTTACTTTTATATGACCATGACTCTGCCCAGGCTGTTCCCACAGATACAGCTTGCTTGCTCGGTATGCCCAAATGCATCATTTAAGTCTTAGTTCAAATGCTACCTTCTGGTAGCATTTGGTACCTTTGGTACATTTCTTGATTTCTTTTAATCTTTATTTCCATTTTTGGTTTTCTCTGCTTCATGTATGCAGGCTTCCCTGACTTTTCTGAGCAGACTTGAGGGTCCTCTGATCCCATCAACTATTGCACCTTTAAGTTACTTCACTGAGACACTTATTGCATCATATTACAATGACTTGTTTGTGAATCAGGCCACAGAACTTCTAAGCCACGAATATCTTATATGTGTATATAGAGCTTTACGGTTGACAAAGAACTTCCTTTTGCATTAGCTCATTGATTTTCACAATAGCCTTATCAGATCGGTTCACACTGTTATTTCCATATTATAGAGGGGAACACTGGACTTTTCTATAATCAGTTGGCTAATAAAAGGCAGGACTGGACTCCAGTGTTCATCTCAGGCTCTAATTTCAGCTCTCCTTCTGCTACATTGTATTGCCTTTTTCTAAGCTTCTATAGCCAGCAAGTGGAGCTGCCCTCTTGCATTTGAAAATAGTCACTTTGTTGGGGGAAAGGGCAGATGATGCTGGTTTTATAGTGTGATGTGTTGGTAAGAAACTGGTGAGGCCTAAGGAATCAAAAAAGTGGATATTTCTTGAGCTGCTGTTTCATGCCAGGAACTTTCATATACACCAACTCACAAAATCTTTGAGGAGTTGAAATGATCTTTATTGCACAGATGAGAAAAGACTCAGAGGTATTATTTTCCTGTTATATCATATTTTTTTGCACAAAGAGTCTGAGAACAGTTATAACCATTCCCATTTTTTTCAGATCAAAAACCTGAGCCTCGAGAAGACAAACTGACTTGTCCAAGGACTTTTTCCTAGCAAGTGGCATGCCAGAATTTGAACCTGGTCTCATCTAATTCCAAATCAGCTCTGAGCTTAACATTCTAAGGATCTGGAAATGAAATGACTTCTACATATGACACCTTTCATATTCTACTTATGTTGAATATGATTATGTTAGGGCTTAGTTAACTCTCTGAAGATGAAGAGAAATTTTTCAGACTAATGTAAAGCCCTGTGCTGTCTGTGTCTGGAGATTTGTACTGCTCAGTTAAAAGAAGGTGAAAAAAGAGTGCTCTTAGCTGCCAGAGCTGGAGGCCTATGGAATGGTCCTGTCAAAAAGGGGAAGGTGAGTACTGACATCCACATCTGACAGGTGAGAAATACAATTCACACAACGTTCTTAGTGCAAATGTCACCAAGAGTAAAACAGATAGTCTAATGATGGAAGACAAAATCCTGCGTGTAAGTTTAATGAAAGGTACATTATACCTGAACCACCTTAATTAAAAAATAATAAAAAGTTTGATTCAGCTCTGTTGGCTTGGGAAGTGTCTACTTCATCTCCTAAATGGAGAGTGCTCTCCTGGCTTCTCTTTGGTCAGTCTGTGCCTTCAGGGTGCTCAAAAACCATCTTGCTACATCCTGAAAAATAAAACTTAAAGAAGAGAGTTTTAATTGGAAAGCAAAAAAAAAAAAAAAAAAAAAAAAAAAAAAAAAAAAAAAA